>NC_054486.1:3133754-3277512 GCF_017639515.1 Carcharodon carcharias | reverse complement strand
CTCTAGCAGGACAGTTTCTAGCAGGACAGTCTCTGGTACGAGGGTCTCTAGCAGGACAGCCTCTGATCGGAAAGTCTCTAGCAGAACAGTCTCTAGCAGGACAGTCTGTGGCAGGAGAGTCTCTGGTAGTACAGTCTCTAGCAGGACAGTCTCTAGCAGGTCAGTCTCTGGTAAGACAGTCTCTAGCAGGAGAGTCTCTAGCAGGACAGTCTCTCGCAGGACAGTCTCTGGCAGGACAGTCTCTGGTAGGTCAGTCTCTTGCAGGACAGTCTCTAGCAGGACAGTCTCTTAGGACAGTCTTTGGCTGGACAGTCCCTAGCAGGACAGTTTTTGGCTGGACAGTCTCTCGCAGGACAGTCTTTGGCTGGGCAGTCTCTAGTAAGACATTCTCTAGCAGGACAGTCTCTGGTAGGACTGTCTCTAGCAGGACAGTCTCTGGTTAGACAGTCTCTAGCAGGACAGCCTCTGGCAGGACAGTTTCTGGCAGGACCATCTCTGGTAGGACAGTCTCTAGCAGGACAGTCTCTAGCAGGACAGTCTCTGGCAGGACAGTCGCTGGTAGGACAGTCTCTGGCAGGATAGTCTCTAGCAGGGCAGTCTCTGGCAGGATAGTCTCTGGTAGGACAGTCTCTCGCAGGACATTCTTTGGCTGGATAGTCTCTAATAGGACATTCTTTGGCTGGACATTCTCTAGCAGGACAGTCTCTAGCAGGACAGTCTCTGGCTGGGCAGTCTCTAGCAGGACCGCCTCTGGCAGGACAGTCTCTAGAAGGATAGTGTCTGGCTGGACAGTCTCTAGCAGGACAGTCTCTAGCCGGTCAGTCTCTGGCAGGACAGTCTCTAGCAGGACAGTCTCTAGCAGGTCAGTCTCTGGCAGGACAGTCTCTAGCAGGACAGTCTCTAGCAGCTCAGTCTCTGGTAGGACAGTTTCTAGCAGGAAAGTCTCTAGCAGGACAGAGTCTAGCAGGACAGTCTATAGCAGGACGGTCTCTGGTAGGACAGTGAATAGCAGGACAGTCTCTAGCAGGACACTCTCTGGTAGGACAATCTTTGGCTGGACAGTCCCTTGCAGGAAAGTCTCTAGCAGGACAGTCTCTAGCAGGACAGTCTCTGGTAGGATAGTCTCTGATACGACAGTCTCTAGCAGGAGAGTCTCTGGCAGGACAGTCTCTAGTAGGACAGTCTCTGACAGGACAGTATCAAGCGGGTCAGTCTCTGGTAGGACAGTCTCTGGTAGGACATTCTCTGGCAGGGAGTCTCTGGTAGAACAGTCTCTAGCAGGACAATCTCTGGTAGGACGGTCTGTAGCAGGACAGTCTCTGGTAGGACAGTCTCTAGCGGGTCAGTCTCTGGTAGGACAGTCTCGAGCGGGTCAGTCTCTGGGAGGACAGTCTCTAGTAGGACAGTCTGTAGCAGGACAGTCTCAAGCAGGATTGTCTCTGGCCGGGGAGTCTCTGGTAGGACAGTCTCTGGTAGGACAGTCTCTAGCGGGACAGTCTCTTGCAGGAGAGTCTCTGGTAGGACAGTCTCTGGTAGGACAGTCTCTAGCAGGACAGTCTCTGGTAGGACGGTCTCTAGCAGGACAGTCTCTAGCAGGACAGTCTCTAGCAGGACAGTTTCCAGCAGGACAGTCTCTGGTAGGACGGTCTCTAGCAGGACAGCCTCTGATCGGACAGTCTCTAGCAGGACAGTCTCTAGCAGGACAGTCTCTGGCAGGAGAGACTCTGGTAGGACAGTCTCTAGCAGGACAGTCTCTAGCAGGTCAGTCTCTGGTAAGACAGTCTCTAGCAGGACAGTCTCTAGCAGGACAGTCTCTAGCAGGACAGTCTCTGGCAGGACAGTCTCTGGTAAGTCAGCCTCTAGCAGGACAGACTCTGGCTGGACAGTCTCTAGCAGGACCGTCTTTAGCACCTCAGTCTCTTAGGACAGTCTTTGCCTGGACAGTCCCTAGCAGGACAGTTTTTGGCTGGACAGTCTCTAGCAGGACAGTCTCTGGCAGAACAGTCTCTGGCAGGACAGTCTCTGGCTGGACAGTCTCTAGCAGGACAGTCTCCAGCAGGATAGTCTGTAGCAGGACAGTCTATGGTAGTACTGTCTCCAGCAGGACAGTCTCTGGCTGGACAGTCTCTAGCAGGACAGTCTCTGGCAGGACAGTCTCTGGCAGGACAGTCTCTGGCTGGACAGTCTCTAGCAGGACAGTCTCCAGCAGGACAGTCTCTAGCAGGACAGTCTGTGGCTGGACAGTCTCTAGCAGGTCAGTGTCTGGCAGGACATTCTCTAGCAGGACAGTCTCTAGCAGGTCAGTCTCTGGCAGGACAGTCTCTAGCAGGACAGTCTCTATCAGGTCAGTGTCTGGTAGGGCAGTCTCTAGTAGGACAGTCTCTGGCAGGACAGTATCAAGCGGGTCAGTCTCTGGTAGGACAGTCTCTGGCAAGCCATTCTCTAGCGGGTCAGTCTCTGGTAGGACAGTTTCTAGCAGGAAAGTCTCTAGCCGGACAGTGTCTAGCAGGACAGTCTATAGCAGGACGGTCTCTGGTAGGACAGTGAATAGCAGGACAGACTCTAGCAGGACACTCTCTGGTCGGACAATCTTTGGCTGGACAGTCCCTTGCAGGAAAGTCTCTAGCAGGACAGTCTCTAGCAGGACAGTCTCTGGTAGGACAGTCTCTGGTAGGTCAGTCTCTAGCAGGACAGTCTCTGGTAGGACAGTCTCGAGCAGGACAGTCTATTGTAGGACAGCCTCTGACAGGACAGTCTCTGGCAGGACAGTCTCTAGCAGGGCAGTCTCTGGCTGGACAGTCTCTAGCAGGACAGTCTCTAGCAGGACAGTCTCTGTTAGGACGGTCTCTAGTAGGACAGTCTCTAGCAGGACAGTCTCTGGCAGGACAGTCTCTGGCAGGACAGTCTCTAGCAGGACAGTCTATGGGAGTACTGTCTCCAGCAGGACAGTCTCTGGCTGGACAGTTTCTAGCAGGACAGTCTCTGGCAGGACAGTCTCTGGCAGGACAGTCTCTGGCTGGACAGTGTCTAGCAGGACAGTCTCCAGCAGGACAGTCTCTAGCAGGACAGTTTCTGGCTGGACAGTCTCTAGCAGGACAGTCTCTAGCAGGTCATTCTCTACCAGGACATTCTCTAGCAGGACAGTGTCTAGCAGGACAGTCTCTATCAGGTCAGTCTCTGGCAGGACAGTCTCTAGCAGGACAGTCTCTAGCAGGTCAGTCTCTGGAAGGACAGTCTCTAGCAGGACAGTCTCTGGCAGGTCAGTCTCTGGTAGGACAGTTTCTAGCAGGACAGTCTCTAGCAGGACAGTGTCTAGCAGGACAGTCTATAGCAGGACGGTCTCTGGTAGGACAGTGAAAAGCAGGGCAGTCTCTAGCAGGACACTCTCTGGTAGGACAATCTTTGGCTGGACAGTCCCTAGCAGGACTGTCTCTAGCAGGACAGTCTCTAGCAGGACAGTTTCCAGCAGGACAGTCTCTGGTAGGACGGTCTCTAGCAGGACAGCCTCTGATCGGACAGTCTCTAGCAGGACAGTCTCTAGCAGGACAGTCTCTGGCAGGAGAGACTCTGGTAGGACAGTCTCTAGCAGGACAGTCTCTAGCAGGTCAGTCTCTGGTAAGACAGTCTCTAGCAGGACAGTCTCTAGCAGGACAGTCTCTAGCAGGACAGTCTCTGGCAGGACAGTCTCTGGTAAGTCAGCCTCTAGCAGGACAGACTCTGGCTGGACAGTCTCTAGCAGGACCGTCTTTAGCTCCTCAGTCTCTTAGGACAGTCTTTGCCTGGACAGTCCCTAGCAGGACAGTTTTTGGCTGGACAGTCTCTAGCAGGACAGTCTCTGGCAGAACAGTCTCTGGCAGGACAGTCTCTGGCTGGACAGTCTCTAGCAGGACAGTCTCCAGCAGGATAGTCTGTAGCAGGACAGTCTATGGTAGTACTGTCTCCAGCAGGACAGTCTCTGGCTGGACAGTCTCTAGCAGGACAGTCTCTGGCAGGACAGTCTCTGGCAGGACAGTCTCTGGCTGGACAGTCTCTAGCAGGACAGTCTCCAGCAGGACAGTCTCTAGCAGGACAGTCTGTGGCTGGACAGTCTCTAGCAGGTCAGTGTCTGGCAGGACATTCTCTAGCAGGACAGTCTCTAGCAGGTCAGTCTCTGGCAGGACAGTCTCTAGCAGGACAGTCTCTATCAGGTCAGTGTCTGGTAGGGCAGTCTCTAGTAGGACAGTCTCTGGCAGGACAGTATCAAGCGGGTCAGTCTCTGGTAGGACAGTCTCTGGCAAGCCATTCTCTAGCGGGTCAGTCTCTGGTAGGACAGTTTCTAGCAGGAAAGTCTCTAGCCGGACAGTGTCTAGCAGGACAGTCTATAGCAGGACGGTCTCTGGTAGGACAGTGAATAGCAGGACAGACTCTAGCAGGACACTCTCTGGTCGGACAATCTTTGGCTGGACAGTCCCTTGCAGGAAAGTCTCTAGCAGGACAGTCTCTAGCAGGACAGTCTCTGGTAGGACAGTCTCTGGTAGGTCAGTCTCTAGCAGGACAGTCTCTGGTAGGACAGTCTCGAGCAGGACAGTCTATTGTAGGACAGCCTCTGACAGGACAGTCTCTGGCAGGACAGTCTCTAGCAGGGCAGTCTCTGGCTGGACAGTCTCTAGCAGGACAGTCTCTAGCAGGACAGTCTCTGTTAGGACGGTCTCTAGTAGGACAGTCTCTAGCAGGACAGTCTCTGGCAGGACAGTCTCTGGCAGGACAGTCTCTAGCAGGACAGTCTATGGGAGTACTGTCTCCAGCAGGACAGTCTCTGGCTGGACAGTTTCTAGCAGGACAGTCTCTGGCAGGACAGTCTCTGGCAGGACAGTCTCTGGCTGGACAGTGTCTAGCAGGACAGTCTCCAGCAGGACAGTCTCTAGCAGAACAGTTTCTGGCTGGACAGTCTCTAGCAGGACAGTCTCTAGCAGGTCATTCTCTACCAGGACATTCTCTAGCAGGACAGTGTCTAGCAGGACAGTCTCTATCAGGTCAGTCTCTGGCAGGACAGTCTCTAGCAGGACAGTCTCTAGCAGGTCAGTCTCTGGAAGGACAGTCTCTAGCAGGACTGTCTCTGGCAGGTCAGTCTCTGGTAGGACAGTTTCTAGCAGGACAGTCTCTAGCAGGACAGTGTCTAGCAGGACAGTCTATAGCAGGACGGTCTCTGGTAGGACAGTGAAAAGCAGGGCAGTCTCTAGCAGGACACTCTCTGGTAGGACAATCTTTGGCTGGACAGTCCCTAGCAGGACTGTCTCTAGCAGGACAGTCTCTAGCAGGACAGTCTCTGGTAGGCTAGTCTCTGATAGGACAATCTCTAGCAGGAGAGTTTCTGGCAGGACATTCTCTAGTAGGACAGTCTCCGGCAGGACAGTTTCAAGCGGTCAGTCCCTCGTAGGACAGTCTCTAGCAGGACAGTCTCTAGCAGGACAGTCTGTGGCAGGAGAGTCTCTGGTAGTACAGTCTCTAGCAGGACAGTCTCTAGCAGGTCAGTCTCTGGTAAGACAGTCTCTAGCAGGAGAGTCTCTAGCAGGACAGTCTCTCGCAGGACAGTCTCTGGCAGGACAGTCTCTGGTAGGTCAGTCTCTTGCAGGACAGTCTCTAGCAGGACAGTCTCTTAGGACAGTCTTTGGCTGGACAGTCCCTAGCAGGACAGTTTTTGGCTGGACAGTCTCTCGCAGGACAGTCTTTGGCTGGGCAGTCTCTAGTAAGACATTCTCTAGCAGGACAGTCTCTGGTAGGACTGTCTCTAGCAGGACAGTCTCTGGTTAGACAGTCTCTAGCAGGACAGCCTCTGGCAGGACAGTTTCTGGCAGGACCATCTCTGGTAGGACAGTCTCTAGCAGGACAGTCTCTAGCAGGACAGTCTCTGGCAGGACAGTCGCTGGTAGGACAGTCTCTGGCAGGATAGTCTCTAGCAGGGCAGTCTCTGGCAGGATAGTCTCTGGTAGGACAGTCTCTCGCAGGACATTCTTTGGCTGGATAGTCTCTAATAGGACATTCTTTGGCTGGACATTCTCTAGCAGGACAGTCTCTAGCAGGACAGTCTCTGGCTGGGCAGTCTCTAGCAGGACCGCCTCTGGCAGGACAGTCTCTAGAAGGATAGTGTCTGGCTGGACAGTCTCTAGCAGGACAGTCTCTAGCCGGTCAGTCTCTGGCAGGACAGTCTCTAGCAGGACAGTCTCTAGCAGGTCAGTCTCTGGCAGGACAGTCTCTAGCAGGACAGTCTCTAGCAGCTCAGTCTCTGGTAGGACAGTTTCTAGCAGGAAAGTCTCTAGCAGGACAGAGTCTAGCAGGACAGTCTATAGCAGGACGGTCTCTGGTAGGACAGTGAATAGCAGGACAGTCTCTAGCAGGACACTCTCTGGTAGGACAATCTTTGGCTGGACAGTCCCTTGCAGGAAAGTCTCTAGCAGGACAGTCTCTAGCAGGACAGTCTCTGGTAGGATAGTCTCTGATACGACAGTCTCTAGCAGGAGAGTCTCTGGCAGGACAGTCTCTAGTAGGACAGTCTCTGACAGGACAGTATCAAGCGGGTCAGTCTCTGGTAGGACAGTCTCTGGTAGGACATTCTCTGGCAGGGAGTCTCTGGTAGAACAGTCTCTAGCAGGACAATCTCTGGTAGGACGGTCTGTAGCAGGACAGTCTCTGGTAGGACAGTCTCTAGCGGGTCAGTCTCTGGTAGGACAGTCTCGAGCGGGTCAGTCTCTGGGAGGACAGTCTCTAGTAGGACAGTCTGTAGCAGGACAGTCTCAAGCAGGATTGTCTCTGGCCGGGGAGTCTCTGGTAGGACAGTCTCTGGTAGGACAGTCTCTAGCGGGACAGTCTCTTGCAGGAGAGTCTCTGGTAGGACAGTCTCTGGTAGGACAGTCTCTAGCAGGACAGTCTCTGGTAGGACGGTCTCTAGCAGGACAGTCTCTAGCAGGACAGTCTCTAGCAGGACAGTTTCCAGCAGGACAGTCTCTGGTAGGACGGTCTCTAGCAGGACAGCCTCTGATCGGACAGTCTCTAGCAGGACAGTCTCTAGCAGGACAGTCTCTGGCAGGAGAGACTCTGGTAGGACAGTCTCTAGCAGGACAGTCTCTAGCAGGTCAGTCTCTGGTAAGACAGTCTCTAGCAGGACAGTCTCTAGCAGGACAGTCTCTAGCAGGACAGTCTCTGGCAGGACAGTCTCTGGTAAGTCAGCCTCTAGCAGGACAGACTCTGGCTGGACAGTCTCTAGCAGGACCGTCTTTAGCACCTCAGTCTCTTAGGACAGTCTTTGACTGGACAGTCCCTAGCAGGACAGTTTTTGGCTGGACAGTCTCTAGCAGGACAGTCTCTGGCAGAACAGTCTCTGGCAGGACAGTCTCTGGCTGGACAGTCTCTAGCAGGACAGTCTCCAGCAGGATAGTCTGTAGCAGGACAGTCTATGGTAGTACTGTCTCCAGCAGGACAGTCTCTGGCTGGACAGTCTCTAGCAGGACAGTCTCTGGCAGGACAGTCTCTGGCAGGACAGTCTCTGGCTGGACAGTCTCTAGCAGGACAGTCTCCAGCAGGACAGTCTCTAGCAGGACAGTCTGTGGCTGGACAGTCTCTAGCAGGTCAGTGTCTGGCAGGACATTCTCTAGCAGGACAGTCTCTAGCAGGTCAGTCTCTGGCAGGACAGTCTCTAGCAGGACAGTCTCTATCAGGTCAGTGTCTGGTAGGGCAGTCTCTAGTAGGACAGTCTCTGGCAGGACAGTATCAAGCGGGTCAGTCTCTGGTAGGACAGTCTCTGGCAAGCCATTCTCTAGCGGGTCAGTCTCTGGTAGGACAGTTTCTAGCAGGAAAGTCTCTAGCCGGACAGTGTCTAGCAGGACAGTCTATAGCAGGACGGTCTCTGGTAGGACAGTGAATAGCAGGACAGACTCTAGCAGGACACTCTCTGGTCGGACAATCTTTGGCTGGACAGTCCCTTGCAGGAAAGTCTCTAGCAGGACAGTCTCTAGCAGGACAGTCTCTGGTAGGACAGTCTCTGGTAGGTCAGTCTCTAGCAGGACAGTCTCTGGTAGGACAGTCTCGAGCAGGACAGTCTATTGTAGGACAGCCTCTGACAGGACAGTCTCTGGCAGGACAGTCTCTAGCAGGGCAGTCTCTGGCTGGACAGTCTCTAGCAGGACAGTCTCTAGCAGGACAGTCTCTGTTAGGACGGTCTCTAGTAGGACAGTCTCTAGCAGGACAGTCTCTGGCAGGACAGTCTCTGGCAGGACAGTCTCTAGCAGGACAGTCTATGGGAGTACTGTCTCCAGCAGGACAGTCTCTGGCTGGACAGTTTCTAGCAGGACAGTCTCTGGCAGGACAGTCTCTGGCAGGACAGTCTCTGGCTGGACAGTGTCTAGCAGGACAGTCTCCAGCAGGACAGTCTCTAGCAGGACAGTTTCTGGCTGGACAGTCTCTAGCAGGACAGTCTCTAGCAGGTCATTCTCTACCAGGACATTCTCTAGCAGGACAGTGTCTAGCAGGACAGTCTCTATCAGGTCAGTCTCTGGCAGGACAGTCTCTAGCAGGACAGTCTCTAGCAGGTCAGTCTCTGGAAGGACAGTCTCTAGCAGGACAGTCTCTGGCAGGTCAGTCTCTGGTAGGACAGTTTCTAGCAGGACAGTCTCTAGCAGGACAGTGTCTAGCAGGACAGTCTATAGCAGGACGGTCTCTGGTAGGACAGTGAAAAGCAGGGCAGTCTCTAGCAGGACACTCTCTGGTAGGACAATCTTTGGCTGGACAGTCCCTAGCAGGACTGTCTCTAGCAGGACAGTCTCTAGCAGGACAGTCTCTGGTAGGCTAGTCTCTGATAGGACAATCTCTAGCAGGAGAGTTTCTGGCAGGACATTCTCTAGTAGGACAGTCTCCGGCAGGACAGTTTCAAGCGGTCAGTCCCTCGTAGGACAGACTCTAGCAGGACAGTCTCTGGCAGGGAGTCTCTGGTAGAACAGTCTCTAGCAGGACAGTCTCTGGTAGGACGGTCTGTAGCAGGACAGTCTCTAGCAGGACAGTCTCTAGTAAGACAGTCTCTAGCAGGACAGTCTCTAGCAGGACAGTCTTTAGCAGGACAGTCTCTGGCAGGACAGTCTCTGGTAGGTCAGTCTCTTGCAGGACAGTCTCTAGCAGGACAGTCTCTTAGGACAGTCTTTGGCTGGACAGTCCCTAGCAGGACAGTTTTTGGCTGGACAGTCTCTCGCAGGGCAGTCTTTGGCTGGGCAGTCTCTAGTAGGACATTCTCTAGCAGGTCAGTCTCTGGTAGGACAGTCTCTAGCAGGACAGTCTTTGGTAGGACTGTCTCTGGTAGGTCAGTCTCTAGCAGGACGGTCTCTGGTAGGACAGTCTCTGTCAGGACAGTCTCTAGCAGAACAGCCTCTGGCAGGACAGTTTCTGGCAGGACCATCTCTGGTAGGACAGTCTCTAGCAGGACAGTGTCTAGCAGGACAGACTCTGGCAGGACAGTCGCTGGTAGGACAGTCTCTGGCAGGATAGTCTCTAGCAGGTCAGTCTCTGGCAGGATAGTCTCTAGTAGGACATTCTCTAGCAGGACAGTCTCTGGTAGGACAGTCTCTGGTAGCTCAGTCTCTAGCAGGACAGTCTCTGGTTGGACAGTCTCTGACAGGACAGTCTCTGGCAGGACAGTCTCTGGCAGGACAGTCTCTGGCAGGACAGTCTCTAGCAGGACAGTCTGTGGCAGTACTGTCCCCAGCAGGACAGTCTCTGGCTGGACAGTCTCTAGCAGGACAGTCTCTGGCAGGACAGTCTCTGGCAGGACAGTCTCTGGCTGGACAGTCTCTAGCAGGACAGTCTCCAGCAGGACAGTCTCTAGCAGGACAGTCTGTGGCTGGACAGTCTCTAGCAGGTCAGTGTCTGGCAGGACATTCTCTAGCAGGACAGTCTCTAGCAGGTCAGTCTCTGGCAGGACAGTCTCTAGCAGGACAGTCTCTATCAGGTCAGTGTCTGGTAGGGCAGTCTCTAGTAGGACAGTCTCTGGCAGGACAGTATCAAGCGGGTCAGTCTCTGGTAGGACAGTCTCTGGCAAGCCATTCTCTAGCGGGTCAGTCTCTGGTAGGACAGTTTCTAGCAGGAAAGTCTCTAGCCGGACAGTGTCTAGCAGGACAGTCTATAGCAGGACGGTCTCTGGTAGGACAGTGAATAGCAGGACAGACTCTAGCAGGACACTCTCTGGTCGGACAATCTTTGGCTGGACAGTCCCTTGCAGGAAAGTCTCTAGCAGGACAGTCTCTAGCAGGACAGTCTCTGGTAGGACAGTCTCTGGTAGGTCAGTCTCTAGCAGGACAGTCTCTGGTAGGACAGTCTCGAGCAGGACAGTCTATTGTAGGACAGCCTCTGACAGGACAGTCTCTGGCAGGACAGTCTCTAGCAGGGCAGTCTCTGGCTGGACAGTCTCTAGCAGGACAGTCTCTAGCAGGACAGTCTCTGTTAGGACGGTCTCTAGTAGGACAGTCTCTAGCAGGACAGTCTCTGGCAGGACAGTCTCTGGCAGGACAGTCTCTAGCAGGACAGTCTATGGGAGTACTGTCTCCAGCAGGACAGTCTCTGGCTGGACAGTTTCTAGCAGGACAGTCTCTGGCAGGACAGTCTCTGGCAGGACAGTCTCTGGCTGGACAGTGTCTAGCAGGACAGTCTCCAGCAGGACAGTCTCTAGCAGGACAGTTTCTGGCTGGACAGTCTCTAGCAGGACAGTCTCTAGCAGGTCATTCTCTACCAGGACATTCTCTAGCAGGACAGTGTCTAGCAGGACAGTCTCTATCAGGTCAGTCTCTGGCAGGACAGTCTCTAGCAGGACAGTCTCTAGCAGGTCAGTCTCTGGAAGGACAGTCTCTAGCAGGACAGTCTCTGGCAGGTCAGTCTCTGGTAGGACAGTTTCTAGCAGGACAGTCTCTAGCAGGACAGTGTCTAGCAGGACAGTCTATAGCAGGACGGTCTCTGGTAGGACAGTGAAAAGCAGGGCAGTCTCTAGCAGGACACTCTCTGGTAGGACAATCTTTGGCTGGACAGTCCCTAGCAGGACTGTCTCTAGCAGGACAGTCTCTAGCAGGACAGTCTCTGGTAGGCTAGTCTCTGATAGGACAATCTCTAGCAGGAGAGTTTCTGGCAGGACATTCTCTAGTAGGACAGTCTCCGGCAGGACAGTTTCAAGCGGTCAGTCCCTCGTAGGACAGACTCTAGCAGGACAGTCTCTGGCAGGGAGTCTCTGGTAGAACAGTCTCTAGCAGGACAGTCTCTGGTAGGACGGTCTGTAGCAGGACAGTCTCTAGCAGGACAGTCTCTAGTAAGACAGTCTCTAGCAGGACAGTCTCTAGCAGGACAGTCTTTAGCAGGACAGTCTCTGGCAGGACAGTCTCTGGTAGGTCAGTCTCTTGCAGGACAGTCTCTAGCAGGACAGTCTCTTAGGACAGTCTTTGGCTGGACAGTCCCTAGCAGGACAGTTTTTGGCTGGACAGTCTCTCGCAGGGCAGTCTTTGGCTGGGCAGTCTCTAGTAGGACATTCTCTAGCAGGTCAGTCTCTGGTAGGACAGTCTCTAGCAGGACAGTCTTTGGTAGGACTGTCTCTGGTAGGTCAGTCTCTAGCAGGACGGTCTCTGGTAGGACAGTCTCTGTCAGGACAGTCTCTAGCAGAACAGCCTCTGGCAGGACAGTTTCTGGCAGGACCATCTCTGGTAGGACAGTCTCTAGCAGGACAGTGTCTAGCAGGACAGACTCTGGCAGGACAGTCGCTGGTAGGACAGTCTCTGGCAGGATAGTCTCTAGCAGGTCAGTCTCTGGCAGGATAGTCTCTAGTAGGACATTCTCTAGCAGGACAGTCTCTGGTAGGACAGTCTCTGGTAGCTCAGTCTCTAGCAGGACAGTCTCTGGTTGGACAGTCTCTGACAGGACAGTCTCTGGCAGGACAGTCTCTAGCATGGCAGTCTCAGGCTGGACAGTCTCTAGCAGTACTGTCTCTAGCAGGACAGTCTCTGTTAGGACAGTCTCTAGCAGGACAGTCTATAGCAGGACAGTCTCTGGCAGGACAGTCGCTGGTAGGACAATCTCTGGCTGTACAGTCTCTAGCAGGACAGTGTCTGGCAGGACAGTCTCTAGCAGGATAGTGTCTGGCTGGACAGTCTCTAGCAGGACAGTCTCTAGCAGGTCATTCTCTAGCAGGACATTCTCTAGCAGGACAGTCTCTAGCAGGACAGTCTCTATCAGGTCAGTCTCTGTCAGGACAGTCTCTAGCAGGACAGTCTCTAGCAGGTCAGTCTCTGGTAGGACAGTCTCTAGCAGGACAGTCTCTGGCAGGTCAGTCTCTGGTAGGACAGTTTCTAGCAGGACAGTCTCTAGCAGGACAGTGTCTAGCAGGACAGTCTATAGCAGGACGGTCTCTGGTAGGACAGTGAATAGCAGGACAGTCTCCAGCAGGACACTCTCTGGTAGGACAATCTTTGGCTGGACAGTCCCTAGCAGGACAGTCTCTAGCAGGACAGTCTCTAGCAGGACAGTCTCTGGTAGGATAGTCTCTGATAGGACAATCTCTAGCAGGAGAGTTTCTGGCATGACATTCTCTAGTAGGACAGTCTCTGGCAGGACAGTTTCAAGCGGGTCAGTCTCTGGTAGGACAGACTCTAGCAGGACAGTCTCTGGCAGGGAGTCTCTGGTAGAACAGTCTCTAGCAGGACAGTCTCAGGTAGGACGGTCTGTAGCAGGACAGTCTCTGGCAGGACAGTCTCTAGCAGGACAGTTTAAAGCAGGACAGTCTCTGGTAGGACGGTCTCTAGCAGGACAGCCTCTGATCGGACAGTCTCTAGCAGGACAGTCTCTAGCAGGGCAGTCTCTGGCAGGAGAGTCTCTGGTAGGACAGTCTCTAGCAGGACAGTCTCTAGCAGGTTAATCTCTGGTAAGACAGTCTCTAGCAGGACAGTCTCTAGCAGGACAGTCTCTGGTAGGTCAGTCTCTTGCGGGACAGTCTCTAGCAGGACAGTCTCTTAGGACAGTTTTTGGCTGGACAGTCTCTCGCAGGACAGTCTTTGGCTGGGCAGTTTCTAGTAGGAAAATATCTAGCAGGACAGCCTCTGGTAGGACTGTCTCTAGCAGGATAGTCTCTGGTAGGACTGTCTCTGGTAGGTCAGTCTCTAGCAGGACGGTCTCTGGTATGACAGTCTCTGTCAGGACAGTCTCTAGCAGGACAGCCTCTGGCAGGACAGTTTCTGGCAGGACCATCTCTGGTAGGACAGTCTCTAGCAGGACAGTGTCTAGCAGGACAGTCTCTGGCAGGACAGACGCTGGTAGGACAGTCTCTGGCAGGATAGTCTCTAGCAGGGCAGTCTCTGGCTGGACAGTCTTTAGCAGGACAGTCTCTAGCAGGACAGTCTCTGTTAGGACGGTCTCTAGCAGGACAGTCTCTAGCAGGACAGTCTCTGGCAGGACAGTCTCTGGCAGGACAGTCTCTAGCAGGACAGTCTATGGCAGTACTGTCTCCAGCAGGACAGTCTCTGGCTGGACAGTCTCTAGCAGGACAGTATCTGGCAGGACAGTCGCTGGTAGGACAGTCTCTGGCAGGATAGTCTCTAGCAGGGCAGTCTATGGCAGGATTGTCTCTGGTAGGACAGTCTCTCGCAGGACAGTCTTTGGCTGGATAGTCTCTAATAGGACAGTCTTTGGCTGGACATTCTCTAGCAGGACAGTCTCTAGCAGGACAGTCTCTGGCTGGACAGTCTCTAGCAGGACCGTCTCTGGCAGGACAGTCTCTAGCAGGATAGTGTCTGGCTGGACAGTCTCTAGCAGGACAGTCTCTAGCAGGTCAGTCTCTGGCAGGACAGTCTCTAGCAGGACAGTCTCAAGCAGGTCAGTCTCTGGTAGGACAGTCTCTAGCAGGACAGTCTCTAGCAGCTCAGTCTCTGGTAGGACAGTTTCTAGCAGGAAAGTCTCTAGCAGGACAGTGTCTAGCAGGACAGTCTATAGCAGGACGGTCTCTGGTAGGACAGTGAATAGCAGGACAGTCTCTAGCAGGACACTCTCTGGTAGGACAATCTTTGGCTGGACAGTCCCTTGCAGGAAAGTCTCTAGCAGGACAGTCTCTAGCAGGACAGTCTCTGTTAGGATAGTCTCTGATACGACAGTCTCTAGCAGGAGAGTCTCTGGCAGGACAGTCTCTAGTAGGACAGTCTCTAGCAGCTCAGTCTCTTAGGACAGTCTTTGGCTGGACAGTCCCTAGCAGGACAGTTTTTGGCTGGACAGTCTCTCGCAGGACAGTCTTTGGCTGGACAGTCTCTAGTAGGACATTCTCTAGCAGGACAGTCTCTGGTAGGACAGTCCTGGTAGGTCAGTCTCTAGCAGGACAGTCTCTGGTAGGACAGTCTCGAGCAGTACAGTCTATTGTAGGACAGCCTCTGACAGGACAGTCTCTGGCAGGACAGTCTCTAGCAGGGCAGTCGTTGGCTGGACAGTCTCTAGCAGGACAGTCTCTAGCAGGAGAGTCTCTGTTAGGACGGTCTCTAGCAGGACAGTCTCTAGCAGGACAGTCTCTGGCAGGACAGTCTCTGGCAGGACAGTCTCTAGCAGGACAGTCTATGGCAGTACTGTCTCCAGCAGGACAGTCTCTGGCTGGACAGTCTCTGGCAGGACAGTCTCTGGCAGGACAGTCTCTGGCTGGACAGTCTCTAGCAGGACAGTCTCCAGCAGGACAGTCTCTAGCAGGACAGTCTCTGGCTGGACAGTCTCTAGCAGGACAGTGTCTGGCAGGACAGTCTCTAGCAGGATAGTGTCTGACTGGACAGTCTCTAGCAGGACAGTCTCTAGCAGGTCATTCTCTAGCAGGACATTCTCTAGCAGGACAGTCTCTAGCAGGACAGTCTCTATCAGGTCAGTCTCTGGCAGGACAGTCTCTAGCAGGACAGTCTCTAGCAGGTCACTCTCTGGTAGGACAGTCTCTAGCAGGACAGTCTCTGGCAGGACAGTCTCTGGTAGGACAGTTTCTAGCAGGACAGTCTCTAGCAGGACAGTGTCTAGCTGGACAGTCTATAGCAGGACGGTCTCTGGTAGGACAGTGAATAGCAGGACAGTCTCTAGCAGGACACTCTCTGGTAGGACAATCTTTGGCTGGAAAGTCCCTAGCAGGACAGTCTCTGGCAGGGCAGTCTCTAGCAGGAGAGTCTATGGCAGTACTGTCTCCAGCAGGACAGTCTCTGGCTGGACAGTCTCTAGCAGGACAGTCTCTGGCAGGACAGTCGCTGGTAGGACAGTCTCTGGCAGGATAGTCTCTAGCAGGGCAGTCTTTGGCAGGATTGTCTCTGGTAGGACAGTCTCTAGCGGGTCAGTCTCTGGTAGGACAGTCTCGAGCGGGTCAGTCTCTGGGAGGACAGTCTCTAGTAGGACAGTCTGTAGCAGGACAGTCTCAAGCAGGATTGTCTCTGGCCGGGGAGTCTCTGGTAGGACAGTCTCTGGTAGGACAGTCTCTAGCGGGACAGTCTCTTGCAGGAGAGTCTCTGGTAGGACAGTCTCTGGTAGGACAGTCTCTAGCAGGACAGTCTCTGGTAGGACGGTCTCTAGCAGGACAGTCTCTAGCAGGACAGTCTCTAGCAGGACAGTCTCTGGTAGGACAGTCTCTAGCAGGACAGTCTCTGGTAGGACGGTCTCTAGCAGGACAGCCTCTGATCGGACAGTCTCTAGCAGGACTGTCTCTAGCAGGACAGTCTCTGGCAGGAGAGACTCTGGTAGGACAGTCTCTAGCAGGACAGTCTCTAGCAGGTCAGTCTCTGGTAAGACAGTCTCTAGCAGGACAGTCTCTAGCAGGACAGTCTCTAGCAGGACAGTCTCTGGCAGGACAGTCTCTGGTAAGTCAGCCTCTAGCAGGACAGACTCTGGCAGGACAGTCTCTAGCAGGACAGTCTCTAGCACCTCAGTCTCTTAGGACAGTCTTTGGCTGGACAGTCCCTAGCAGGACAGTTTTTGGCTGGACAGTCTCTAGCAGGACAGTCTCTGGCAGAACAGTCTCTGGCAGGACAGTCTCTGGCTGGACAGTCTCTAGCAGGACAGTCTCCAGCAGGATAGTCTGTAGCAGGACAGTCTATGGTAGTACTGTCTCCAGCAGGACAGTCTCTGGCTGGACAGTCTCTAGCAGGACAGTCTCTGGCAGGACAGTCTCTGGCAGGACAGTCTCTGGCTGGACAGTCTCTAGCAGGACAGTCTCCAGCAGGACAGTCTCTAGCAGGACAGTCTGTGGCTGGACAGTCTCTAGCAGGACAGTGTCTGGCAGGACAGTCTCTAGCAGGATAGTGTCTGGCTGGACAGTCTCTAGCAGGACAGTCTCCAGCAGGTCATTCTCTAGCAGGACATTCTCTAGGAGGACAGTCTCTATCAGGTTAGTCTCTGGCAGGACAGTCTCTAGCAGGACAGTCTCTAGGAGGTCAGTTTCTGGTAGGACAGTCTCTAGCAGGACAGTCTCTGGCAGGTCAGTCTCTGGTAGGACAGTTTCTAGCAGGACAGTCTCTAGCAGGACAGTGTCTAGCAGGACAGTCTATAGCAGGACGGTCTCTGGTAGGACAGTGAATAGCAGGACAGTCTCTAGCAGGACACTCTCTGGTAGGACAATCTTTGGCTGGACAGTCCCTAGCAGGACAGTCTCTGGCAGGACAGTCTCTAGCAGGACAGTCTCTGGTAGGATAGTCTCTGATAGGACAATCTCTAGCAGGAGAGTTTCTGGCAGGACATTCTCTAGTAGGACAGTCTCTGGCAGGACTGTTTCAAGCGGGTCAGTCTCTGGTAGGACATACTCTAGCAGGACAGTCTCTGGCAGGGAGTCTCTGGTAGAACAGTCTGTATAGCAGGACAGTCTCTGGTAGGACGGTCTGTAGCAGGACAGTCTCCAGCAGGACAGTCTCTAGCAGGACAGTTTCTAGCAGGACAGTCTCTGGTCGGACGGTCTCTAGCAGGACAGCCTCTGATCGGAAAGTCTCCAGCAGGACAGTCTCTAGCAGGACAGTCTATGGCAGGAGAGTCTCTGGTAGGACAGTCTATAGAAGGACAGTCTCTAGCAGGACAGTCTCTAGCAGGACAGTCTCTGGCAGGACAGTCTCTGGTAGGTCAGTCTCTTGCAGGACAGTCTCTAGCAGGACAGTCTCTTAGGACAGTCTTTGGCTGGACAGTCCCTAGCAGGACAGTTTTTGGCTGGACAGTCTCTCGCAGGACAGTCTTTGGCTGGGCAGTCTCTAGTAGGACATTCTCTAGCAGGACAGTCTCTGGTAGGACTGTCTCTAGCAGGACAGTCTCTGGTTAGACAGTCTCTAGCAGGACAGTCTCTGGTAGGACTGTCTCTGGTAGGTCAGTCTCTAGCAGGACGGTCTCTGGTAGGACAGTCGCTGTCAGGACAGTCTCTAGCAGGACAGCCTCTGGCAGGACAGTTTCTGGCAGGACCATCTCTGGTAGGACAGTCTCTAGCAGGAGAGTTTCTGGCAGGACATTCTCTAGTAGGACAGTCTCTGGCAGGACAGTTTCAAGCGGGTCAGTCTCTGGTAGGACATACTCTAGCACGACAGTCTCTGGCAGGGAGTCCCTGGTAAAACAGTCTCTATAGCAGGACAGTCTCTGGTAGGACGGTCTGTAGCAGGACAGTCTCCAGCAGGACATTCTCTAGCAGGACAGTTTCTAGCAGGACAGTCTCTGGTAGGAGGGTCTCTAGCAGGACAGCCTCTGATCGGAAAGTCTCTAGCAGAACAGTCTCTAGCAGGACAGTCTGTGGCAGGAGAGTCTCTGGTAGTACAGTCTCTAGCAGGACAGTCTCTAGCAGGTCAGTCTCTGGTAAGACAGTCTCTAGCAGGAGAGTCTCTAGCAGGACAGTCTCTCGCAGGACAGTCTCTGGCAGGACAGTCTCTGGTAGGTCAGTCTCTTGCAGGACAGTCTCTAGCAGGACAGTCTCTTAGGACAGTCTTTGGCTGGACAGTCCCTAGCAGGACAGTTTTTGGCTGGACAGTCTCTCGCAGGACAGTCTTTGGCTGGGCAGTCTCTAGTAAGACATTCTCTAGCAGGACAGTCTCTGGTAGGACTGTCTCTAGCAGGACAGTCTCTGGTTAGACAGTCTCTAGCAGGACAGCCTCTGGCAGGACAGTTTCTGGCAGGACCATCTCTGGTAGGACAGTCTCTAGCAGGACAGTCTCTAGCAGGACAGTCTCTGGCAGGACAGTCGCTGGTAGGACAGTCTCTGGCAGGATAGTCTCTAGCAGGGCAGTCTCTGGCAGGATAGTCTCTGGTAGGACAGTCTCTCGCAGGACATTCTTTGGCTGGATAGTCTCTAATAGGACATTCTTTGGCTGGACATTCTCTAGCAGGACAGTCTCTAGCAGGACAGTCTCTGGCTGGGCAGTCTCTAGCAGGACCGCCTCTGGCAGGACAGTCTCTAGAAGGATAGTGTCTGGCTGGACAGTCTCTAGCAGGACAGTCTCTAGCCGGTCAGTCTCTGGCAGGACAGTCTCTAGCAGGACAGTCTCTAGCAGGTCAGTCTCTGGCAGGACAGTCTCTAGCAGGACAGTCTCTAGCAGCTCAGTCTCTGGTAGGACAGTTTCTAGCAGGAAAGTCTCTAGCAGGACAGAGTCTAGCAGGACAGTCTATAGCAGGACGGTCTCTGGTAGGACAGTGAATAGCAGGACAGTCTCTAGCAGGACACTCTCTGGTAGGACAATCTTTGGCTGGACAGTCCCTTGCAGGAAAGTCTCTAGCAGGACAGTCTCTAGCAGGACAGTCTCTGGTAGGATAGTCTCTGATACGACAGTCTCTAGCAGGAGAGTCTCTGGCAGGACAGTCTCTAGTAGGACAGTCTCTGACAGGACAGTATCAAGCGGGTCAGTCTCTGGTAGGACAGTCTCTGGTAGGACATTCTCTGGCAGGGAGTCTCTGGTAGAACAGTCTCTAGCAGGACAATCTCTGGTAGGACGGTCTGTAGCAGGACAGTCTCTGGTAGGACAGTCTCTAGCGGGTCAGTCTCTGGTAGGACAGTCTCGAGCGGGTCAGTCTCTGGGAGGACAGTCTCTAGTAGGACAGTCTGTAGCAGGACAGTCTCAAGCAGGATTGTCTCTGGCCGGGGAGTCTCTGGTAGGACAGTCTCTGGTAGGACAGTCTCTAGCGGGACAGTCTCTTGCAGGAGAGTCTCTGGTAGGACAGTCTCTGGTAGGACAGTCTCTAGCAGGACAGTCTCTGGTAGGACGGTCTCTAGCAGGACAGTCTCTAGCAGGACAGTCTCTAGCAGGACAGTTTCCAGCAGGACAGTCTCTGGTAGGACGGTCTCTAGCAGGACAGCCTCTGATCGGACAGTCTCTAGCAGGACAGTCTCTAGCAGGACAGTCTCTGGCAGGAGAGACTCTGGTAGGACAGTCTCTAGCAGGACAGTCTCTAGCAGGTCAGTCTCTGGTAAGACAGTCTCTAGCAGGACAGTCTCTAGCAGGACAGTCTCTAGCAGGACAGTCTCTGGCAGGACAGTCTCTGGTAAGTCAGCCTCTAGCAGGACAGACTCTGGCTGGACAGTCTCTAGCAGGACCGTCTTTAGCACCTCAGTCTCTTAGGACAGTCTTTGACTGGACAGTCCCTAGCAGGACAGTTTTTGGCTGGACAGTCTCTAGCAGGACAGTCTCTGGCAGAACAGTCTCTGGCAGGACAGTCTCTGGCTGGACAGTCTCTAGCAGGACAGTCTCCAGCAGGATAGTCTGTAGCAGGACAGTCTATGGTAGTACTGTCTCCAGCAGGACAGTCTCTGGCTGGACAGTCTCTAGCAGGACAGTCTCTGGCAGGACAGTCTCTGGCAGGACAGTCTCTGGCTGGACAGTCTCTAGCAGGACAGTCTCCAGCAGGACAGTCTCTAGCAGGACAGTCTGTGGCTGGACAGTCTCTAGCAGGTCAGTGTCTGGCAGGACATTCTCTAGCAGGACAGTCTCTAGCAGGTCAGTCTCTGGCAGGACAGTCTCTAGCAGGACAGTCTCTATCAGGTCAGTGTCTGGTAGGGCAGTCTCTAGTAGGACAGTCTCTGGCAGGACAGTATCAAGCGGGTCAGTCTCTGGTAGGACAGTCTCTGGCAAGCCATTCTCTAGCGGGTCAGTCTCTGGTAGGACAGTTTCTAGCAGGAAAGTCTCTAGCCGGACAGTGTCTAGCAGGACAGTCTATAGCAGGACGGTCTCTGGTAGGACAGTGAATAGCAGGACAGACTCTAGCAGGACACTCTCTGGTCGGACAATCTTTGGCTGGACAGTCCCTTGCAGGAAAGTCTCTAGCAGGACAGTCTCTAGCAGGACAGTCTCTGGTAGGACAGTCTCTGGTAGGTCAGTCTCTAGCAGGACAGTCTCTGGTAGGACAGTCTCGAGCAGGACAGTCTATTGTAGGACAGCCTCTGACAGGACAGTCTCTGGCAGGACAGTCTCTAGCAGGGCAGTCTCTGGCTGGACAGTCTCTAGCAGGACAGTCTCTAGCAGGACAGTCTCTGTTAGGACGGTCTCTAGTAGGACAGTCTCTAGCAGGACAGTCTCTGGCAGGACAGTCTCTGGCAGGACAGTCTCTAGCAGGACAGTCTATGGGAGTACTGTCTCCAGCAGGACAGTCTCTGGCTGGACAGTTTCTAGCAGGACAGTCTCTGGCAGGACAGTCTCTGGCAGGACAGTCTCTGGCTGGACAGTGTCTAGCAGGACAGTCTCCAGCAGGACAGTCTCTAGCAGGACAGTTTCTGGCTGGACAGTCTCTAGCAGGACAGTCTCTAGCAGGTCATTCTCTACCAGGACATTCTCTAGCAGGACAGTGTCTAGCAGGACAGTCTCTATCAGGTCAGTCTCTGGCAGGACAGTCTCTAGCAGGACAGTCTCTAGCAGGTCAGTCTCTGGAAGGACAGTCTCTAGCAGGACAGTCTCTGGCAGGTCAGTCTCTGGTAGGACAGTTTCTAGCAGGACAGTCTCTAGCAGGACAGTGTCTAGCAGGACAGTCTATAGCAGGACGGTCTCTGGTAGGACAGTGAAAAGCAGGGCAGTCTCTAGCAGGACACTCTCTGGTAGGACAATCTTTGGCTGGACAGTCCCTAGCAGGACTGTCTCTAGCAGGACAGTCTCTAGCAGGACAGTCTCTGGTAGGCTAGTCTCTGATAGGACAATCTCTAGCAGGAGAGTTTCTGGCAGGACATTCTCTAGTAGGACAGTCTCCGGCAGGACAGTTTCAAGCGGTCAGTCCCTCGTAGGACAGACTCTAGCAGGACAGTCTCTGGCAGGGAGTCTCTGGTAGAACAGTCTCTAGCAGGACAGTCTCTGGTAGGACGGTCTGTAGCAGGACAGTCTCTAGCAGGACAGTCTCTAGTAAGACAGTCTCTAGCAGGACAGTCTCTAGCAGGACAGTCTTTAGCAGGACAGTCTCTGGCAGGACAGTCTCTGGTAGGTCAGTCTCTTGCAGGACAGTCTCTAGCAGGACAGTCTCTTAGGACAGTCTTTGGCTGGACAGTCCCTAGCAGGACAGTTTTTGGCTGGACAGTCTCTCGCAGGGCAGTCTTTGGCTGGGCAGTCTCTAGTAGGACATTCTCTAGCAGGTCAGTCTCTGGTAGGACAGTCTCTAGCAGGACAGTCTTTGGTAGGACTGTCTCTGGTAGGTCAGTCTCTAGCAGGACGGTCTCTGGTAGGACAGTCTCTGTCAGGACAGTCTCTAGCAGAACAGCCTCTGGCAGGACAGTTTCTGGCAGGACCATCTCTGGTAGGACAGTCTCTAGCAGGACAGTGTCTAGCAGGACAGACTCTGGCAGGACAGTCGCTGGTAGGACAGTCTCTGGCAGGATAGTCTCTAGCAGGTCAGTCTCTGGCAGGATAGTCTCTAGTAGGACATTCTCTAGCAGGACAGTCTCTGGTAGGACAGTCTCTGGTAGCTCAGTCTCTAGCAGGACAGTCTCTGGTTGGACAGTCTCTGACAGGACAGTCTCTGGCAGGACAGTCTCTGGCAGGACAGTCTCTGGCAGGACAGTCTCTAGCAGGACAGTCTGTGGCAGTACTGTCCCCAGCAGGACAGTCTCTGGCTGGACAGTCTCTAGCAGGACAGTCTCTGGCAGGACAGTCTCTGGCAGGACAGTCTCTGGCTGGACAGTCTCTAGCAGGACAGTCTCCAGCAGGACAGTCTCTAGCAGGACAGTCTGTGGCTGGACAGTCTCTAGCAGGTCAGTGTCTGGCAGGACATTCTCTAGCAGGACAGTCTCTAGCAGGTCAGTCTCTGGCAGGACAGTCTCTAGCAGGACAGTCTCTATCAGGTCAGTGTCTGGTAGGGCAGTCTCTAGTAGGACAGTCTCTGGCAGGACAGTATCAAGCGGGTCAGTCTCTGGTAGGACAGTCTCTGGCAAGCCATTCTCTAGCGGGTCAGTCTCTGGTAGGACAGTTTCTAGCAGGAAAGTCTCTAGCCGGACAGTGTCTAGCAGGACAGTCTATAGCAGGACGGTCTCTGGTAGGACAGTGAATAGCAGGACAGACTCTAGCAGGACACTCTCTGGTCGGACAATCTTTGGCTGGACAGTCCCTTGCAGGAAAGTCTCTAGCAGGACAGTCTCTAGCAGGACAGTCTCTGGTAGGACAGTCTCTGGTAGGTCAGTCTCTAGCAGGACAGTCTCTGGTAGGACAGTCTCGAGCAGGACAGTCTATTGTAGGACAGCCTCTGACAGGACAGTCTCTGGCAGGACAGTCTCTAGCAGGGCAGTCTCTGGCTGGACAGTCTCTAGCAGGACAGTCTCTAGCAGGACAGTCTCTGTTAGGACGGTCTCTAGTAGGACAGTCTCTAGCAGGACAGTCTCTGGCAGGACAGTCTCTGGCAGGACAGTCTCTAGCAGGACAGTCTATGGGAGTACTGTCTCCAGCAGGACAGTCTCTGGCTGGACAGTTTCTAGCAGGACAGTCTCTGGCAGGACAGTCTCTGGCAGGACAGTCTCTGGCTGGACAGTGTCTAGCAGGACAGTCTCCAGCAGGACAGTCTCTAGCAGGACAGTTTCTGGCTGGACAGTCTCTAGCAGGACAGTCTCTAGCAGGTCATTCTCTACCAGGACATTCTCTAGCAGGACAGTGTCTAGCAGGACAGTCTCTATCAGGTCAGTCTCTGGCAGGACATTCTCTAGCAGGACAGTCTCTAGCAGGTCAGTCTCTGGAAGGACAGTCTCTAGCAGGACAGTCTCTGGCAGGTCAGTCTCTGGTAGGACAGTTTCTAGCAGGACAGTCTCTAGCAGGACAGTGTCTAGCAGGACAGTCTATAGCAGGACGGTCTCTGGTAGGACAGTGAAAAGCAGGGCAGTCTCTAGCAGGACACTCTCTGGTAGGACAATCTTTGGCTGGACAGTCCCTAGCAGGACTGTCTCTAGCAGGACAGTCTCTAGCAGGACAGTCTCTGGTAGGCTAGTCTCTGATAGGACAATCTCTAGCAGGAGAGTTTCTGGCAGGACATTCTCTAGTAGGACAGTCTCCGGCAGGACAGTTTCAAGCGGTCAGTCCCTCGTAGGACAGACTCTAGCAGGACAGTCTCTGGCAGGGAGTCTCTGGTAGAACAGTCTCTAGCAGGACAGTCTCTGGTAGGACGGTCTGTAGCAGGACAGTCTCTAGCAGGACAGTCTCTAGTAAGACAGTCTCTAGCAGGACAGTCTCTAGCAGGACAGTCTTTAGCAGGACAGTCTCTGGCAGGACAGTCTCTGGTAGGTCAGTCTCTTGCAGGACAGTCTCTAGCAGGACAGTCTCTTAGGACAGTCTTTGGCTGGACAGTCCCTAGCAGGACAGTTTTTGGCTGGACAGTCTCTCGCAGGGCAGTCTTTGGCTGGGCAGTCTCTAGTAGGACATTCTCTAGCAGGTCAGTCTCTGGTAGGACAGTCTCTAGCAGGACAGTCTTTGGTAGGACTGTCTCTGGTAGGTCAGTCTCTAGCAGGACGGTCTCTGGTAGGACAGTCTCTGTCAGGACAGTCTCTAGCAGAACAGCCTCTGGCAGGACAGTTTCTGGCAGGACCATCTCTGGTAGGACAGTCTCTAGCAGGACAGTGTCTAGCAGGACAGACTCTGGCAGGACAGTCGCTGGTAGGACAGTCTCTGGCAGGATAGTCTCTAGCAGGTCAGTCTCTGGCAGGATAGTCTCTAGTAGGACATTCTCTAGCAGGACAGTCTCTGGTAGGACAGTCTCTGGTAGCTCAGTCTCTAGCAGGACAGTCTCTGGTTGGACAGTCTCTGACAGGACAGTCTCTGGCAGGACAGTCTCTAGCATGGCAGTCTCAGGCTGGACAGTCTCTAGCAGTACTGTCTCTAGCAGGACAGTCTCTGTTAGGACAGTCTCTAGCAGGACAGTCTATAGCAGGACAGTCTCTGGCAGGACAGTCGCTGGTAGGACAATCTCTGGCTGTACAGTCTCTAGCAGGACAGTGTCTGGCAGGACAGTCTCTAGCAGGATAGTGTCTGGCTGGACAGTCTCTAGCAGGACAGTCTCTAGCAGGTCATTCTCTAGCAGGACATTCTCTAGCAGGACAGTCTCTAGCAGGACAGTCTCTATCAGGTCAGTCTCTGTCAGGACAGTCTCTAGCAGGACAGTCTCTAGCAGGTCAGTCTCTGGTAGGACAGTCTCTAGCAGGACAGTCTCTGGCAGGTCAGTCTCTGGTAGGACAGTTTCTAGCAGGACAGTCTCTAGCCGGACAGTGTCTAGCAGGACAGTCTATAGCAGGACGGTCTCTGGTAGGACAGTGAATAGCAGGACAGTCTCCAGCAGGACACTCTCTGGTAGGACAATCTTTGGCTGGACAGTCCCTAGCAGGACAGTCTCTAGCAGGACAGTCTCTAGCAGGACAGTCTCTGGTAGGATAGTCTCTGATAGGACAATCTCTAGCAGGAGAGTTTCTGGCATGACATTCTCTAGTAGGACAGTCTCTGGCAGGACAGTTTCAAGCGGGTCAGTCTCTGGTAGGACAGACTCTAGCAGGACAGTCTCTGGCAGGGAGTCTCTGGTAGAACAGTCTCTAGCAGGACAGTCTCAGGTAGGACGGTCTGTAGCAGGACAGTCTCTGGCAGGACAGTCTCTAGCAGGACAGTTTAAAGCAGGACAGTCTCTGGTAGGACGGTCTCTAGCAGGACAGCCTCTGATCGGACAGTCTCTAGCAGGACAGTCTCTAGCAGGGCAGTCTCTGGCAGGAGAGTCTCTGGTAGGACAGTCTCTAGCAGGACAGTCTCTAGCAGGTTAATCTCTGGTAAGACAGTCTCTAGCAGGACAGTCTCTAGCAGGACAGTCTCTGGTAGGTCAGTCTCTTGCGGGACAGTCTCTAGCAGGACAGTCTCTTAGGACAGTTTTTGGCTGGACAGTCTCTCGCAGGACAGTCTTTGGCTGGGCAGTTTCTAGTAGGAAAATATCTAGCAGGACAGCCTCTGGTAGGACTGTCTCTAGCAGGATAGTCTCTGGTAGGACTGTCTCTGGTAGGTCAGTCTCTAGCAGGACGGTCTCTGGTATGACAGTCTCTGTCAGGACAGTCTCTAGCAGGACAGCCTCTGGCAGGACAGTTTCTGGCAGGACCATCTCTGGTAGGACAGTCTCTAGCAGGACAGTGTCTAGCAGGACAGTCTCTGGCAGGACAGACGCTGGTAGGACAGTCTCTGGCAGGATAGTCTCTAGCAGGGCAGTCTCTGGCTGGACAGTCTTTAGCAGGACAGTCTCTAGCAGGACAGTCTCTGTTAGGACGGTCTCTAGCAGGACAGTCTCTAGCAGGACAGTCTCTGGCAGGACAGTCTCTGGCAGGACAGTCTCTAGCAGGACAGTCTATGGCAGTACTGTCTCCAGCAGGACAGTCTCTGGCTGGACAGTCTCTAGCAGGACAGTATCTGGCAGGACAGTCGCTGGTAGGACAGTCTCTGGCAGGATAGTCTCTAGCAGGGCAGTCTATGGCAGGATTGTCTCTGGTAGGACAGTCTCTCGCAGGACAGTCTTTGGCTGGATAGTCTCTAATAGGACAGTCTTTGGCTGGACATTCTCTAGCAGGACAGTCTCTAGCAGGACAGTCTCTGGCTGGACAGTCTCTAGCAGGACCGTCTCTGGCAGGACAGTCTCTAGCAGGATAGTGTCTGGCTGGACAGTCTCTAGCAGGACAGTCTCTAGCAGGTCAGTCTCTGGCAGGACAGTCTCTAGCAGGACAGTCTCAAGCAGGTCAGTCTCTGGTAGGACAGTCTCTAGCAGGACAGTCTCTAGCAGCTCAGTCTCTGGTAGGACAGTTTCTAGCAGGAAAGTCTCTAGCAGGACAGTGTCTAGCAGGACAGTCTATAGCAGGACGGTCTCTGGTAGGACAGTGAATAGCAGGACAGTCTCTAGCAGGACACTCTCTGGTAGGACAATCTTTGGCTGGACAGTCCCTTGCAGGAAAGTCTCTAGCAGGACAGTCTCTAGCAGGACAGTCTCTGTTAGGATAGTCTCTGATACGACAGTCTCTAGCAGGAGAGTCTCTGGCAGGACAGTCTCTAGTAGGACAGTCTCTAGCAGCTCAGTCTCTTAGGACAGTCTTTGGCTGGACAGTCCCTAGCAGGACAGTTTTTGGCTGGACAGTCTCTCGCAGGACAGTCTTTGGCTGGACAGTCTCTAGTAGGACATTCTCTAGCAGGACAGTCTCTGGTAGGACAGTCCTGGTAGGTCAGTCTCTAGCAGGACAGTCTCTGGTAGGACAGTCTCGAGCAGTACAGTCTATTGTAGGACAGCCTCTGACAGGACAGTCTCTGGCAGGACAGTCTCTAGCAGGGCAGTCGTTGGCTGGACAGTCTCTAGCAGGACAGTCTCTAGCAGGAGAGTCTCTGTTAGGACGGTCTCTAGCAGGACAGTCTCTAGCAGGACAGTCTCTGGCAGGACAGTCTCTGGCAGGACAGTCTCTAGCAGGACAGTCTATGGCAGTACTGTCTCCAGCAGGACAGTCTCTGGCTGGACAGTCTCTGGCAGGACAGTCTCTGGCAGGACAGTCTCTGGCTGGACAGTCTCTAGCAGGACAGTCTCCAGCAGGACAGTCTCTAGCAGGACAGTCTCTGGCTGGACAGTCTCTAGCAGGACAGTGTCTGGCAGGACAGTCTCTAGCAGGATAGTGTCTGACTGGACAGTCTCTAGCAGGACAGTCTCTAGCAGGTCATTCTCTAGCAGGACATTCTCTAGCAGGACAGTCTCTAGCAGGACAGTCTCTATCAGGTCAGTCTCTGGCAGGACAGTCTCTAGCAGGACAGTCTCTAGCAGGTCACTCTCTGGTAGGACAGTCTCTAGCAGGACAGTCTCTGGCAGGACAGTCTCTGGTAGGACAGTTTCTAGCAGGACAGTCTCTAGCAGGACAGTGTCTAGCTGGACAGTCTATAGCAGGACGGTCTCTGGTAGGACAGTGAATAGCAGGACAGTCTCTAGCAGGACACTCTCTGGTAGGACAATCTTTGGCTGGAAAGTCCCTAGCAGGACAGTCTCTGGCAGGGCAGTCTCTAGCAGGAGAGTCTATGGCAGTACTGTCTCCAGCAGGACAGTCTCTGGCTGGACAGTCTCTAGCAGGACAGTCTCTGGCAGGACAGTCGCTGGTAGGACAGTCTCTGGCAGGATAGTCTCTAGCAGGGCAGTCTTTGGCAGGATTGTCTCTGGTAGGACAGTCTCTAGCGGGACAGTCTCTGGTAGGACAGTCTCGAGCGGGTCAGTCTCTGGGAGGACAGTCTCTAGTAGGACAGTCTGTAGCAGGACAGTCTCAAGCAGGATTGTCTCTGGCCGGGGAGTCTCTGGTAGGACAGTCTCTGGTAGGACAGTCTCTAGCGGGACAGTCTCTTGCAGGAGAGTCTCTGGTAGGACAGTCTCTGGTAGGACAGTCTCTAGCAGGACAGTCTCTGGTAGGACGGTCTCTAGCAGGACAGTCTCTAGCAGGACAGTCTCTAGCAGGACAGTCTCTGGTAGGACAGTCTCTAGCAGGACAGTCTCTGGTAGGACGGTCTCTAGCAGGACAGCCTCTGATCGGACAGTCTCTAGCAGGACTGTCTCTAGCAGGACAGTCTCTGGCAGGAGAGACTCTGGTAGGACAGTCTCTAGCAGGACAGTCTCTAGCAGGTCAGTCTCTGGTAAGACAGTCTCTAGCAGGACAGTCTCTAGCAGGACAGTCTCTAGCAGGACAGTCTCTGGCAGGACAGTCTCTGGTAAGTCAGCCTCTAGCAGGACAGACTCTGGCTGGACAGTCTCTAGCAGGACAGTCTCTAGCACCTCAGTCTCTTAGGACAGTCTTTGGCTGGACAGTCCCTAGCAGGACAGTTTTTGGCTGGACAGTCTCTAGCAGGACAGTCTCTGGCAGAACAGTCTCTGGCAGGACAGTCTCTGGCTGGACAGTCTCTAGCAGGACAGTCTCCAGCAGGATAGTCTGTAGCAGGACAGTCTATGGTAGTACTGTCTCCAGCAGGACAGTCTCTGGCTGGACAGTCTCTAGCAGGACAGTCTCTGGCAGGACAGTCTCTGGCAGGACAGTCTCTGGCTGGACAGTCTCTAGCAGGACAGTCTCCAGCAGGACAGTCTCTAGCAGGACAGTCTGTGGCTGGACAGTCTCTAGCAGGACAGTGTCTGGCAGGACAGTCTCTAGCAGGATAGTGTCTGGCTGGACAGTCTCTAGCAGGACAGTCTCCAGCAGGTCATTCTCTAGCAGGACATTCTCTAGCAGGACAGTCTCTATCAGGTCAGTCTCTGGCAGGACAGTCTCTAGCAGGACAGTCTCTATCAGGTCAGTGTCTGGTAGGGCAGTCTCTAGTAGGACAGTCTCTGGCAGGACAGTATCATGCGGGTCAGTCTCTGGTAGGACAGTCTCTGGCAAGCCATTCTCTAGCGGGTCAGTCTCTGGTAGGACAGTTTCTAGCAGGAAAGTCTCTAGCCGGACAGTGTCTAGCAGGACAGTCTATAGCAGGACGGTCTCTGGTAGGACAGTGAATAGCAGGACAGACTCTAGCAGGACACTCTCTGGTCGGACAATCTTTGGCTGGACAGTCCCTTGCAGGAAAGTCTCTAGCAGGACAGTCTCTAGCAGGACAGTCTCTGGTAGGACAGTCTCTGGTAGGTCAGTCTCTAGCAGGACAGTCTCTGGTAGGACAGTCTCGAGCAGGACAGTCTATTGTAGGACAGCCTCTGACAGGACAGTCTCTGGCAGGACAGTCTCTAGCAGGGCAGTCTCTGGCTGGACAGTCTCTAGCAGGACAGTCTCTAGCAGGACAGTCTCTGTTAGGACGGTCTCTAGTAGGACAGTCTCTAGCAGGACAGTCTCTGGCAGGACAGTCTCTGGCAGGACAGTCTCTAGCAGGACAGTCTATGGGAGTACTGTCTCCAGCAGGACAGTCTCTGGCTGGACAGTTTCTAGCAGGACAGTCTCTGGCAGGACAGTCTCTGGCAGGACAGTCTCTGGCTGGACAGTGTCTAGCAGGACAGTCTCCAGCAGGACAGTCTCTAGCAGGACAGTTTCTGGCTGGACAGTCTCTAGCAGGACAGTCTCTAGCAGGTCATTCTCTACCAGGACATTCTCTAGCAGGACAGTGTCTAGCAGGACAGTCTCTATCAGGTCAGTCTCTGGCAGGACATTCTCTAGCAGGACAGTCTCTAGCAGGTCAGTCTCTGGAAGGACAGTCTCTAGCAGGACAGTCTCTGGCAGGTCAGTCTCTGGTAGGACAGTTTCTAGCAGGACAGTCTCTAGCAGGACAGTGTCTAGCAGGACAGTCTATAGCAGGACGGTCTCTGGTAGGACAGTGAAAAGCAGGGCAGTCTCTAGCAGGACACTCTCTGGTAGGACAATCTTTGGCTGGACAGTCCCTAGCAGGACTGTCTCTAGCAGGACAGTCTCTAGCAGGACAGTCTCTGGTAGGCTAGTCTCTGATAGGACAATCTCTAGCAGGAGAGTTTCTGGCAGGACATTCTCTAGTAGGACAGTCTCCGGCAGGACAGTTTCAAGCGGTCAGTCCCTCGTAGGACAGACTCTAGCAGGACAGTCTCTGGCAGGGAGTCTCTGGTAGAACAGTCTCTAGCAGGACAGTCTCTGGTAGGACGGTCTGTAGCAGGACAGTCTCTAGCAGGACAGTCTCTAGTAAGACAGTCTCTAGCAGGACAGTCTCTAGCAGGACAGTCTTTAGCAGGACAGTCTCTGGCAGGACAGTCTCTGGTAGGTCAGTCTCTTGCAGGACAGTCTCTAGCAGGACAGTCTCTTAGGACAGTCTTTGGCTGGACAGTCCCTAGCAGGACAGTTTTTGGCTGGACAGTCTCTCGCAGGGCAGTCTTTGGCTGGGCAGTCTCTAGTAGGACATTCTCTAGCAGGTCAGTCTCTGGTAGGACAGTCTCTAGCAGGACAGTCTTTGGTAGGACTGTCTCTGGTAGGTCAGTCTCTAGCAGGACGGTCTCTGGTAGGACAGTCTCTGTCAGGACCGTCTCTAGCAGAACAGCCTCTGGCAGGACAGTTTCTGGCAGGACCATCTCTGGTAGGACAGTCTCTAGCAGGACAGTGTCTAGCAGGACAGACTCTGGCAGGACAGTCGCTGGTAGGACAGTCTCTGGCAGGATAGTCTCTAGCAGGTCAGTCTCTGGCAGGATAGTCTCTAGTAGGACATTCTCTAGCAGGACAGTCTCTGGTAGGACAGTCTCTGGTAGCTCAGTCTCTAGCAGGACAGTCTCTGGTTGGACAGTCTCTGACAGGACAGTCTCTGGCAGGACAGTCTCTAGCATGGCAGTCTCAGGCTGGACAGTCTCTAGCAGTACTGTCTCTAGCAGGGCAGTCTCTGTTAGGACAGTCTCTAGCAGGACAGTCTATAGCAGGACAGTCTCTGGCAGGACAGTCGCTGGTAGGACAATCTCTGGCTGTACAGTCTCTAGCAGGACAGTGTCTGGCAGGACAGTCTCTAGCAGGATAGTGTCTGGCTGGACAGTCTCTAGCAGGACAGTCTCTAGCAGGTCATTCTCTAGCAGGACATTCTCTAGCAGGACAGTCTCTAGCAGGACAGTCTCTATCAGGTCAGTCTCTGTCAGGACAGTCTCTAGCAGGACAGTCTCTAGCAGGTCAGTCTCTGGTAGGACAGTCTCTAGCAGGACAGTCTCTGGCAGGTCAGTCTCTGGTAGGACAGTTTCTAGCAGGACAGTCTCTAGCAGGACAGTGTCTAGCAGGACAGTCTATAGCAGGACGGTCTCTGGTAGGACAGTGAATAGCAGGACAGTCTCCAGCAGGACACTCTCTGGTAGGACAATCTTTGGCTGGACAGTCCCTAGCAGGACAGTCTCTAGCAGGACAGTCTCTAGCAGGACAGTCTCTGGTAGGATAGTCTCTGATAGGACAATCTCTAGCAGGAGAGTTTCTGGCATGACATTCTCTAGTAGGACAGTCTCTGGCAGGACAGTTTCAAGCGGGTCAGTCTCTGGTAGGACAGACTCTAGCAGGACAGTCTCTGGCAGGGAGTCTCTGGTAGAACAGTCTCTAGCAGGACAGTCTCAGGTAGGACGGTCTGTAGCAGGACAGTCTCTGGCAGGACAGTCTCTAGCAGGACAGTTTAAAGCAGGACAGTCTCTGGTAGGACGGTCTCTAGCAGGACAGCCTCTGATCGGACAGTCTCTAGCAGGACAGTCTCTAGCAGGGCAGTCTCTGGCAGGAGAGTCTCTGGTAGGACAGTCTCTAGCAGGACAGTCTCTAGCAGGTTAATCTCTGGTAAGACAGTCTCTAGCAGGACAGTCTCTAGCAGGACAGTCTCTGGTAGGTCAGTCTCTTGCGGGACAGTCTCTAGCAGGACAGTCCCTTAGGACAGTTTTTGGCTGGACAGTCTCTCGCAGGACAGTCTTTGGCTGGGCAGTTTCTAGTAGGAAAATATCTAGCAGGACAGCCTCTGGTAGGACTGTCTCTAGCAGGATAGTCTCTGGTAGGACTGTCTCTGGTAGGTCAGTCTCTAGCAGGACGGTCTCTGGTATGACAGTCTCTGTCAGGACAGTCTCTAGCAGGACAGCCTCTGGCAGGACAGTTTCTGGCAGGACCATCTCTGGTAGGACAGTCTCTAGCAGGACAGTGTCTAGCAGGACAGTCTCTGGCAGGACAGACGCTGGTAGGACAGTCTCTGGCAGGATAGTCTCTAGCAGGGCAGTCTCTGGCAGGATAGTCTCTGGTAGGACAGTCTCTCGCAGGACAGTCTTTGGCTGGACAGTCTCTAGTAGGACATTCTCTAGCAGGACAGTCTCTGGTAGGACAGTCTCTGGTAGGTCAGTCTCTAGCAGGACAGTCTCTGGTAGGACAGTCTCGAGCAGGACAGTCTCTGGTAGGACAGCCTCTGACAGGACAGTCTCTGGCAGGACAGTCTCTATCAGGGCAGTCTCTGGCTGGACAGTCTTTAGCAGGACAGTCTCTAGCAGGACAGTCTCTGTTAGGACGGTCTCTAGCAGGACAGTCTCTAGCAGGACAGTCTCTGGCAGGACAGTCTCTGGCAGGACAGTCTCTAGCAGGACAGTCTATGGCAGTACTGTCTCCAGCAGGACAGTCTCTGGCTGGACAGTCTCTAGCAGGACAGTATCTGGCAGGACAGTCGCTGGTAGGACAGTCTCTGGCAGGATAGTCTCTAGCAGGGCAGTCTATGGCAGGATTGTCTCTGGTAGGACAGTCTCTCGCAGGACAGTCTTTGGCTGGATAGTCTCTACTAGGACAGTCTTTGGCAGGACATTCTCTAGCAGGACAGTCTCTAGCAGGACAGTCTCTGGCTGGACAGTCTCTAGCAGGACCGTCTCTGGCAGGACAGTCTCTAGCAGGATAGTGTCTGGCTGGACAGTCTCTAGCAGGACAGTCTCTAGCAGGTCAGTCTCTGGCAGGACAGTCTCTAGCAGGACAGTCTCAAGCAGGTCAGTCTCTGGTAGGACAGTCTCTAGCAGGACAGTCTCTAGCAGCTCAGTCTCTGGTAGGACAGTTTCTAGCAGGAAAGTCTCTAGCAGGACAGTGTCTAGCAGGACAGTCTATAGCAGGACGGTCTCTGGTAGGACAGTGAATAGCAGGACAGTCTCTAGCAGGACACTCTCTGGTAGGACAATCTTTGGCTGGACAGTCCCTTGCAGGAAAGTCTCTAGCAGGACAGTCTCTAGCAGGACAGTCTCTGTTAGGATAGTCTCTGATACGACAGTCTCTAGCAGGAGAGTCTCTGGCAGGACAGTCTCTAGTAGGACAGTCTCTAGCAGCTCAGTCTCTTAGGACAGTCTTTGGCTGGACGGTCCCTAGCAGGACAGTTTTTGGCTGGACAGTCTCTCGCAGGACAGTCTTTGGCTGGACAGTCTCTAGTAGGACATTCTCTAGCAGGACAGTCTCTGGTAGGACAGTCCTGGTAGGTCAGTCTCTAGCAGGACGGTCTCTGGTAGGACAGTCTCGAGCAGTACAGTCTATTGTAGGACAGCCTCTGACAGGACAGTCTCTGGCAGGACAGTCTCTAGCAGGGCAGTCGTTGGCTGGACAGTCTCTAGCAGGACAGTCTCTAGCAGGAGAGTCTCTGTTAGGACGGTCTCTAGCAGGACAGTCTCTAGCAGGACAGTCTCTGGCAGGACAGTCTCTGGCAGGACAGTCTCTAGCAGGACAGTCTATGGCAGTACTGTCTCCAGCAGGACAGTCTCTGGCTGGACAGTCTCTGGCAGGACAGTCTCTGGCAGGACAGTCTCTGGCTGGACAGTCTCTAGCAGGACAGTCTCCAGCAGGACAGTCTCTAGCAGGACAGTCTCTGGCTGGACAGTCTCTAGCAGGACAGTGTCTGGCAGGACAGTCTCTAGCAGGATAGTGTCTGACTGGACAGTCTCTAGCAGGACAGTCTCTAGCAGGTCATTCTCTAGCAGGACATTCTCTAGCAGGACAGTCTCTAGCAGGACAGTCTCTATCAGGTCAGTCTCTGGCAGGACAGTCTCTAGCAGGACAGTCTCTAGCAGGTCACTCTCTGGTAGGACAGTCTCTAGCAGGACAGTCTCTGGCAGGACAGTCTCTGGTAGGACAGTTTCTAGCAGGACAGTCTCTAGCAGGACAGTGTCTAGCTGGACAGTCTATAGCAGGACGGTCTCTGGTAGGACAGTGAATAGCAGGACAGTCTCTAGCAGGACACTCTCTGGTAGGACAATCTTTGGCTGGAAAGTCCCTAGCAGGACAGTCTCTGGCAGGACAGTCTCTAGCAGGAGAGTCTATGGCAGTACTGTCTCCAGCAGGACAGTCTCTGGCTGGACAGTCTCTAGCAGGACAGTCTCTGGCAGGACAGTCGCTGGTAGGACAGTCTCTGGCAGGATAGTCTCTAGCAGGGCAGTCTTTGGCAGGATTGTCTCTGGTAGGACAGTCTCTCGCAGGACAGTCTTTGGCTGAATAGTCTCTAATAGGACAGTCTTTGGCTGGACATTCTCTAGCAGGACAGTCTCTAGCAGGACAGTCTCTGGCTGGACAGTCTCTAGCAGGACCGTCTCTGGCAGGACAGTCTCTAGCAGGATAGTGTCTGGCTGGACAGTCTCTAGCAGGACAGTCTCTAGCAGGTCAGTCTCTGGCAGGACAGTCTCTAGCAGGACAGTCTCTAGCAGGTCAGTCTCTGGTAGGACAGTCTCTAGCAGGACAGTCTCTAGCAGCTCAGTCTCTGGTAGGACAGTTTCTAGCAGGAAAGTCTCTAGCAGGACAGTGTCCAGCAGGACAGTCTATAGCAGGACGGTCTCTGGTAGGACAGTGAATAGCAGGACAGTGTCTAGCAGGACACTCTCTGGTAGGACAATCTTTGGCTGGACAGTCCCTTGCCGGAAAGTCTCTAGCAGGACAGTCTCTAGTAGGACAGTCTCTGGTAGGATAGTCTCTGATACGACAGTCTCTAGCAGGAGAGTCTCTGGCAGGACAGTCTCTAGTAGGACAGTCTCTAGCAGCTCAGTCTCTTAGGACAGTCTTTGGCTGGACAGTCCCTAGCAGGACAGTTTTTGGCTGGACAGTCTCTCGCAGGACAGTCTTTGGCTGGACAGTCTCTAGTAGGACATTCTCTAGCAGGACAGTCTCTGGTAGGACAGTCCTGGTAGGTCAGTCTCTAGCAGGACAGTCTCTGGTGGGACAGTCTCGAGCAGGACAGTCTATTGTAGGACAGCCTCTGACAGGACAGTCTCTGGCAGGACAGTCTCTAGCAGGGCAGTCTCTGGCTGGACAGTCTCTAGCAGGAAAGTCTCTAGCAGGAGAGTCTCTGTGAGGACGGTCTCTAGCAGGACAGTCTCTAGCAGGACAGTCTCTGGCAGGACAGTCTCTGGCAGGACAGTCTCTAGCAGGACAGTCTATGGCAGTACTGTCTCCAGCAGGACAGTCTCTGGCTGGACAGTCTCTAGCAGGACAGTCTCTGGCAGGACAGTCTCTGGCAGGACAGTCTCTGGCTGGACAGTCCCTAGCAGGACAGTCTCCAGCAGGACAGTCTCTAGCAGGACAGTCTCTGGCTGGACAGTCTCTAGCAGGACAGTGTCTGGCAGGACAGTCTCTAGCAGGATAGTGTCTGACTGGACAGTCTCTAGCAGGACAGTCTCTAGCAGGTCATTCTCTAGCAGGACATTCTCTAGCAGGACAGTCTCTAGCAGGACAGTCTCTATCAGGTCAGTCTCTGGCAGGACAGTCTCTAGCAGGACAGTCTCTAGCAGGTCACTCTCTGGTAGGACAGTCTCTAGCAGGACAGTCTCTGGCAGGTCAGTCTCTGGTAGGACAGTTTCTAGCAGGACAGTCTCTAGCCGGACAGTGTCTAGCAGGACAGTCTATAGCAGGACGGTCTCTGGTAGGACAGTGAATAGCAGGACAGTCTCTAGCAGGGCACTCTCTGGTAGGACAATCTTTGGCTGGACAGTCCCTAGCAGGACAGTCTCTAGCAGGACAGTCTCTAGCAGGACAGTCTCTGGTAGGATAGTCTCTGATAGGACAATCTCTAGCAGGAGAGTTTCTGGCAGGACATTCGCTAGTAGGACAGTCTCTGGCAGGACAGTTTCAAGCGGGTCAGTCTCTGGTAGGACATACTCTAGCAGGACAGTCTCTGGCAGGGAGTCTCTGGTAAAACAGTCTCTATAGCAGGACAGTCTCTGGTAGGACGGTCTGTAGCAGGACAGTCTCTAGCAGGACAGTCTCTAGCAGGACAGTTTCTAGCAGGACAGTCTCTGGTAGGACGGTCTCTAGCAGGACAGCCTCTGATCGGACATTCTCTAGCAGGACAGTCTCTAGCTGGACAGTCTCTGGCAGGAGAGTCTCTGGTAGGACAGTCTCTAGCAGGACAGTCTCTAGCAGGTCAGTCTCTGGTAAGACAGTCTCTAGCAGGACAGTCTCTAGCAGGACAGTCTCTAGCAGGACAGTCTCTGGCAGGACAGTCTCTGGTAGGTCAGTCTCTTGCAGGACAGTCTCTAGCAGGACAGTCTCTTAGGACAGTCTTTGGCTGGACAGTCCCTAGCAGGACAGTTTTTGGCTGGACAGTCTCTCGCTGGACAGTCTTTGGCTGGGCAGTCTCTAGTAGGACATTCTCTAGCAGGACAGTCTCTGGTAGGACAGTCTCTAGCAGGACAGTCTCTGGTAGGTCAGTCTCTAGCAGGACAGTCTCTGGTAGGACTGTCTCTGGTAGGTCAGTCTCTAGCAGGACGGTCTCTGGTAGGACAGTCGCTGTCAGGACAGTCTCTAGCAGGACAGCCTCTGGCAGGACAGTTTCTGGCAGGACCATCTCTGGTAGGACAGTCTCTAGCTGGACAGTCTCTAGCAGGACAGTCTCTGGCAGGACAGTCGCTGGTAGGACAGTCTCTGGCAGGATAGTCTCTAGCAGGGCAGTGTCATGCAGGATAGTCTCTGGTAGGACAGTCTCTCGCAGGACATTCTTTGGCTGGATAGTCTCTAATAGGACATTCTTTGCCTGGACATTCTCTAGCAGGACAGTCTCTAGCAGGACAGTCTCTGGCTGGGCAGTCTCTAGCAGGACCGTCTCTGGCAGGACAGTCTCTAGCAGAATAGTGTCTGGCTGGACAGTCTCTAGCAGGACAGTCTCTAGCAGGTCAGTCTCTGGCAGGACAGTCTCTAGCAGGACAGTCTCTAGCAGGTCAGTCTCTGGCAGGACAGTCTCTAGCAGGACAGTCTCTAGCACCTCAGTCTCTTAGGACAATCTTTGGCTGGACAGTCCCTTGCAGGACATTCTCTAGCAGGACAGTCTCTGGTAGGACAGTCTCTGGTAGGTCAGTCTCTAGCAGGACAGTCTCTGGTAGGACTGTCTCGAGCAGGACAGTCTCTGGTAGGACAGCCTCTGATAGGACAGTCTCTGGCAGGACAGTCTCTAGCAGGGCAGTCTCTGGCTGGACAGTCTCTAGCAGGACAGTCTCTGGCAGGACAGTCTCTGGCAGGACAGTATCAAGCGGGTCAGTCTCTGGTAGGACAGTCTCTGGTAGGACATTCTCTGGCAGGGAGTCTCTGGTTGAACAGTCTCTAGCAGGACACTCTCTGGTAGGACGGTCTGTAGCAGGACAGTCTCTGGTAGGACAGTCTCTAGTGGGTCAGTCTCTGGTAGGACAGTCTCGAGCGGGTCAGTCTCTGGTAGGACAGTCTCTGGTAGGACATTCTCTGGCAGGGAGTCTCTGGTTGAACAGTCTCTAGCAGGACACTCTCTGGTAGGACGGTCTGTAGCAGGACAGTCTCTGGTAGGACAGTCTCTAGTGGGTCAGTCTCTGGTAGGACAGTCTCGAGCGGGTCAGTCTCTGGGAGGACAGTCTCTAGCAGGACAGTCTGTAGCAGGACAGTCTCAAGCAGGACTGTCTCTGGCCCGGGAGTCTCTGGTAGGACAGTCTCTGGTAGGACAGTTTCTAGCAGGACAGTCTCTGGCAGGAGAGTCTCTGGTAGGACAGTCTCTGGTAGGACAGTCTCTAGCAGGACAGTCTCTGGTAGGACGGTCTCTAGCAGGACAGTCTCTAGCAGCACAGTCTCTAGCAGGACAGTTTCTAGCAGGACAGTCTCTGGTAGGACGGTCTCTAGCAGGACAGTCTCTGGCAGGAGAGTCTCTGGTAGGACAGTCTCTAACAGGACAGTCTCTAGCAGGTCAGTCTCTGGTAAGACAGTCTCTAGCAGGATAGTCTCTAGCAGGACAGTCTCTAGCAGGACAGTCTCTGGCAGGAGAGTCTCTGGTAGGACAGTCTCTAGCAGGACAGTCTCTAGCAGGTCAGTCTCTGGTAAGACAGTCTCTAGCAGGATAGTCTCTAGCAGGACAGTCTCTAGCAGGACAGTCTCTGGCAGGACAGTCTCTGGTAAGTCAGCCTCTAGCAGGACAGACTCTGGCTGGACAGTCTCTAGCAGGACAGTCTCTAGCACCTCAGTCTCTTAGGACAGTCTTTGGCTGGACAGTCCCTAGCAGGACAGTTTTTGGCTGGACAGTCTCTCGCAGGACAGTCTTTGGCTGGACAGTCTCTAGTAGGACATTCTCTAGCAGGACAGTCTCTGGTAGGACAGTCTCTGGTAGGTCAGTCTCTAGCAGGACAGTCTCTGGTAGGACAGTCTCGAGCAGGACAGTCTCTGGTAGGACAGCCTCTGATAGGACAGTCTCTGGCAGGACAGTCTCTAGCAGGGCAGTCTCTGGCTGGACAGTCTCTAGCAGGACAGTCTCTGGCAGGACAGTCTCTGGCAGGACAGTCTCTGGCTGGACAGTCTCTAGCAGGACAGTCTCCAGCAGGATAGTCTGTAGCAGGACAGTCTATGGCAGTACTGCCTCCAGCAGGACAGTGTCTGGCAGGACAGTCTCTAGCAGGATAGTGTCTGGCTGGACAGTCTCTAGCAGGACAGTCTCTAGCAGGTCATTCTCTAGCAGGACAGTCTCTGGCAGGAGAGTCTCTGGTAGGACATCTCTGGTAGGACAGTCTGTAGCAGGACAGTCTCTGGTAGGACGGTCTCTAGCAGGACAGTCTCTAGCAGCACAGTCTCTAGCAGGACAGTTTCTAGCAGGACAGTCTCTGGTAGGACGGTCTCTAGCAGGACAGTCTCTGGCAGGAGAGTCTCTGGTAGGACAGTCTCTAACAGGACAGTCTCTAGCAGGTCAGTCTCTGGTAAGACAGTCTCTAGCAGGATAGTCTCTAGCAGGACAGTCTCTAGCAGGACAGTCTCTGGCAGGAGAGTCTCTGGTAGGACAGTCTCTAGCAGGACAGTCTCTAGCAGGTCAGTCTCTGGTAAGACAGTCTCTAGCAGGATAGTCTCTAGCAGGACAGTCTCTAGCAGGACAGTCTCTGGCAGGACAGTCTCTGGTAAGTCAGCCTCTAGCAGGACAGACTCTGGCTGGACAGTCTCTAGCAGGACAGTCTCTAGCACCTCAGTCTCTTAGGACAGTCTTTGGCTGGACAGTCCCTAGCAGGACAGTTTTTGGCTGGACAGTCTCTCGCAGGACAGTCTTTGGCTGGACAGTCTCTAGTAGGACATTCTCTAGCAGGACAGTCTCTGGTAGGACAGTCTCTGGTAGGTCAGTCTCTAGCAGGACAGTCTCTGGTAGGACTGTCTCGAGCAGGACAGTCTCTGGTAGGACAGCCTCTGATAGGACAGTCTCTGGCAGGACAGTCTCTAGCAGGGCAGTCTCTGGCTGGACAGTCTCTAGCAGGACAGTCTCTGGCAGGACAGTCTCTGGCAGGACAGTCTCTGGCTGGACAGTCTCTAGCAGGACAGTCTCCAGCAGGATAGTCTGTAGCAGGACAGTCTATGGCAGTACTGCCTCCAGCAGGACAGTGTCTGGCAGGACAGTCTCTGGCAGGACAGTCTCTGGCTGGACAGTCTCTAGCAGGACAGTCTCCAGCAGGTCATTCTCTAGCAGGACATTCTCTAGCAGGACAGTCTCTAGCAGGACAGTCTCTAGCCGGTCAGTCTCTGGCAGGACAGTCTCTAGCAGGACAGTCTCTATCAGGTCAGTGTCTGGTAGGACAGTCTCTAGTAGGACAGTCTCTGGCAGGACAGTATCAAGCGGGTCAGTCTCTGGTAGGACAGTCTCTGGTAAGCCATTCTCTAGCGGGTCAGTCTCTGGTAGGACAGTTTCTAGCAGGAAAGTCTCTAGCAGGACAGTGTCTAGCAGGACAGTCTATAGCAGGACGGTCTCTGGTAGGACAGTGAATAGCAGGACAGTCTCTAGCAGGACACTCTCTGGTAGGACAATCTTTGGCTGGACAGTCCCTTGCAGGAAAGTCTCTAGCAGGACAGTCTCTAGCAGGACAGTCTCTGGTAGGATAGTCTCTGATACGACATTCTCTAGCAGGAGAGTCTCTGGCAGGACAGTCTCTTGCAGGACAGTCTCATGCAGGACACTCTCTAGCAGGACGGTCTCTGGTAGGACAGTCGCTGTCAGGACAGTCTCTAGCAGGACAGCCTCTGGCAGGACAGTTTCTGGCAGGACCATCTCTGGTAGGACAGTCTCTAGCAGGACAGTCTCTAGCAGGACAGTCTCTGGCAGGACAGTCGCTGGTAGGACAGTCTCTGGCAGGATAGTCTCTAGCAGGGCAGTGTCTGGCAGGATAGTCTCTGGTAGGACAGTCTCTCGCAGGACATTCTTTGGCTGGATAGTCTCTAATAGGACATTCTTTGGCTGGACATTCTCTAGCAGGACAGTCTCTAGCAGGACAGTCTCTGGCTGGGCAGTCTCTAGCAGGACCGTCTCTTGCAGGACAGTCTCTAGCAGGATAGTGTCTGGCTGGACAGTCTCTAGCAGGACAGTCTCTAGCAGGTCAGTCTCTGGCAGGACAGTCTCTAGCAGGACAGTCTCTAGCAGGTCAGTCTCTGGCAGGACAGTCTCTAGCAGGACAGTCTCTAGCAGCTCAGTCTCTGGTAGGACAGTTTCTAGCAGGAAAGTCTCTAGCAGGACAGTGTCTAGCAGGACAGTCTATAGCAGGACGGTCTCTGGTAGGACAGTGAATAGCAGGACAGTCTCTAGCAGGACACTCTCTGGTAGGACAATCTTTGGCTGGACAGTCCCTTGCAGGAAAGGCTCTATCAGGACAGTCTCTAGCAGGACAGTCTCTGGTAGGATAGTCTCTGATACGACAGTCTCTAGCAGGAGAGTCTCTGGCAGGACAGTCTCTAGTAGGTCAGTCTCTGGCAGGACAGTATCAAGCGGGTCAGTCTCTGGTAGGACAGTCTCTGGTAGGACATTCTCTGGCAGGGAGTCTCTGGTTCAACAGTCTCTAGCAGGACACTCTCTGGTAGGACGGTCTGTAGCAGGACAGTCTCTGGTAGGACAGTCTCTAGCGGGTCAGTCTCTGGTAGGACAGTCTCGAGCGGGTCAGTCTCTGGGAGGACAGTCTCTAGCAGGACAGTCTGTAGCAGGACAGTCTCAAGCAGGACTGTCTCTGGCCCGGGAGTCTCTGGTAGGACAGTCTCTGGTAGGACAGTTTCTAGCAGGACAGTCTCTGGCAGGAGAGTCTCTGGTAGGACAGTCTCTGGTAGGACAGTCTCTAGCAGGACAGTCTCTGGTAGGACGGTCTCTAGCAGGACAGTCTCTAGCAGCACAGTCTCTAGCAGGACAGTTTCTAGCAGGACAGTCTCTGGTAGGACGGTCTCTAGCAGGACAGTCTCTGGCAGGAGAGTCTCTGGTAGGACAGTCTCTAACAGGACAGTCTCTAGCAGGTCAGTCTCTGGTAAGACAGTCTCTAGCAGGATAGTCTCTAGCAGGACAGTCTCTAGCAGGACAGTCTCTGGCAGGAGAGTCTCTGGTAGGACAGTCTCTAGCAGGACAGTCTCTAGCAGGTCAGTCTCTGGTAAGACAGTCTCTAGCAGGATAGTCTCTAGCAGGACAGTCTCTAGCAGGACAGTCTCTGGCAGGACAGTCTCTGGTAAGTCAGCCTCTAGCAGGACAGACTCTGGCTGGACAGTCTCTAGCAGGACAGTCTCTAGCACCTCAGTCTCTTAGGACAGTCTTTGGCTGGACAGTCCCTAGCAGGACAGTTTTTGGCTGGACAGTCTCTCGCAGGACAGTCTTTGGCTGGACAGTCTCTAGTAGGACATTCTCTAGCAGGACAGTCTCTGGTAGGACAGTCTCTGGTAGGTCAGTCTCTAGCAGGACAGTCTCTGGTAGGACAGTCTCGAGCAGGACAGTCTCTGGTAGGACAGCCTCTGATAGGACAGTCTCTGGCAGGACAGTCTCTAGCAGGGCAGTCTCTGGCTGGACAGTCTCTAGCAGGACAGTCTCTGGCAGGACAGTCTCTGGCAGGACAGTCTCTGGCTGGACAGTCTCTAGCAGGACAGTCTCCAGCAGGATAGTCTGTAGCAGGACAGTCTATGGCAGTACTGCCTCCAGCAGGACAGTGTCTGGCAGGACAGTCTCTAGCAGGATAGTGTCTGGCTGGACAGTCTCTAGCAGGACAGTCTCCAGCAGGTCATTTTCTAGCAGGACATTCTCTAGCAGGACAGTCTCTAGCAGGACAGTCTCTAGCCGGTCAGTCTCTGGCAGGACAGTCTCTAGCAGGACAGTCTCTATCAGGTCAGTGTCTGGTAGGACAGTCTCTAGTAGGACAGTCTCTGGCAGGACAGTATCAAGCGGGTCAGTCTCTGGTAGGACAGTCTCTGGTAAGCCATTCTCTAGCGGGTCAGTCTCTGGTAGGACAGTTTCTAGCAGGAAAGTCTCTAGCAGGACAGTGTCTAGCAGGACAGTCTATAGCAGGACGGTCTCTGGTAGGACAGTGAATAGCAGGACAGTCTCTAGCAGGACACTCTCTGGTAGGACAATCTTTGGCTGGACAGTCCCTTCCAGGAAAGTCTCTAGCAGGACAGTCTCTAGCAGGACAGTCTCTGGTAGGATAGTCTCTGATACGACATTCTCTAGCAGGAGACTCTCTGGCAGGACAGTCTCTTGCAGGACAGTCTCATGCAGGACAGTCTCTAGCAGGACGGTCTCTGGTAGGACAGTCGCTGTCAGGACAGTCTCTAGCAGGACAGCCTCTAGCAGCACAGTTTTTGGCAGGACCATCTCTGGTAGGACAGTCTCTAGCAGGACAGTCTCTAGCAGGACAGTCTCTGGCAGGACAGTCGCTGGTAGGACAGTCTCTGGCAGGATAGTCTCTAGCAGGGCAGTGTCTGGCAGGATAGTCTCTGGTAGGACAGTCTCTCGCAGGACATTCTTTGGCTGGATAGTCTCTAATAGGACATTCTTTGGCTGGACATTCTCTAGCAGGACAGTCTCTAGCAGGACCGTCTCTGGCAGGACAGTCTCTAGCAGGATAGTGTCTGGCTGGACAGTCTCTAGCAGGACAGTCTCTAGCAGGTCAGTCTCTGGCAGGACAGTCTCTAGCAGGACAGTCTCTAGCAGGTCAGTCTCTGGCAGGACAGTCACTAGCAGGACAGTCTCTAGCAGCTCAGTCTCTGGTAGGACAGTTTCTAGCAGGAAAGTCTCTAGCAGGACAGTGTCTAGCAGGACAGTCTATAGCAGGACGGTCTCTGGTTGGACAGTGAATAGCAGGACAGTCTCTAGCAGGACACTCTCTGGTAGGACAATCTTTGGCTGGACAGTCCCTTGCAGGAAAGTCTCTATCAGGACAGTCTCTAGCAGGACAGTCTCTGGTAGGATAGTCTCTGATACGACAGTCTCTAGCAGGAGAGTCTCTGGCAGGACAGTCTCTAGTAGGACAGTCTCTGGCAGGACAGTATCAAGCGGGTCAGTCTCTGGTAGGACAGTCTCTGGTAGGACATTCTCTGGCAGGGAGTCTCTGGTTGAACAGTCTCTAGCAGGACACTCTCTGGTAGGACGGTCTGTAGCAGGACAGTCTCTGGTAGGACAGTCTCTAGCGGGTCAGTCTCTGGTAGGACAGTCTCGAGCGGGTCAGTCTCTGGGAGGACAGTCTCTAGCAGGACAGTCTGTAGCAGGACAGTCTCAAGCAGGACTGTCTCTGGCCCGGGTGTCTCTGGTAGGACAGTCTCTGGTAGGACAGTTTCTAGCAGGACAGTCTCTGGCAGGAGAGTCTCTGGTAGGACAATCTCTGGTAGGACAGTCTCTAGCAGGACAGTCTCTGGTAGGACGGTCTCTAGCAGGACAGTCTCTAGCAGCACAGTCTCTAGCAGGACAGTTTCTAGCAGGACAGTCTCTGGTAGGACGGTCTCTAGCAGGACAGTCTCTGGCAGGAGAGTCTCTGGTAGGACAGTCTCTAACAGGACAGTCTCTAGCAGGTCAGTCTCTGGTAAGACAGTCTCTAGCAGGATAGTCTCTAGCAGGACAGTCTCTAGCAGGACAGTCTCTGGCAGGAGAGTCTCTGGTAGGACAGTCTCTAGCAGGACAGTCTCTAGCAGGTCAGTCTCTGGTAAGACAGTCTCTAGCAGGATAGTCTCTAGCAGGACAGTCTCTAGCAGGACAGTCTCTGGCAGGACAGTCTCTGGTAAGTCAGCCTCTAGCAGGACAGACTCTGGCTGGACAGTCTCTAGCAGGACAGTCTCTAGCACCTCAGTCTCTTAGGACAGTCTTTGGCTGGACAGTCCCTAGCAGGACAGTTTTTGGCTGGACAGTCTCTCGCAGGACAGTCTTTGGCTGGACAGTCTCTAGTTGGACATTCTCTATCAGGACAGTCTCTGGTAGGACAGTCTCTGGTAGGTCAGTCTCTAGCAGGACAGTCTCTGGTAGGACAGTCTCGAGCAGGACAGTCTCTGGTAGGACAGCCTCTGATAGGACAGTCTCTGGCAGGACAGTCTCTAGCAGGGCAGTCTCTGGCTGGACAGTCTCTAGCAGGACAGTCTCTGGCAGGACAGTCTCTAGCAGGACAGTCTCCAGCAGGATAGTCTGTAGCAGGACAGTCTATGGCAGTACTGCCTCCAGCAGGACAGTGTCTGGCAGGACAGTCTCTAGCAGGATAGTGTCTGGCTGGACAGTCTCTAAAAGGACAGTCTCCAGCAGGTCATTCTCTAGCAGGACATTCTCTAGCAGGACAGTCTCTAGCAGGACAGTCTCTAGCCGGTCAGTCTCTGGCAGGACAGTCTCTAGCAGGACAGTTTCTATCAGGTCAGTGTCTGGTAGGACAGTCTCTAGTAGGACAGTCTCTGGCAGGACAGTATCAAGCGGGTCAGTCTCTGGTAGGACAGTCTCTGGTAAGCCATTCTCTAGCGGGTCAGTCTCTGGTAGGACAGTTTCTAGCAGGAAAGTCTCTAGCAGGACAGTGTCTAGCAGGACAGTCTATAGCAGGACGGTCTCTGGTAGGACAGTGAATAGCAGGACAGTCTCTAGCAGGACACTCTCTGGTAGGACAATCTTTGGCTGGACAGTCCCTTCCAGGAAAGTCTCTAGCAGGACAGTCTCTAGCAGGACAGTCTCTGGTAGGATAGTCTCTGATACGACATTCTCTAGCAGGAGACTCTCTGGCAGGACAGTCTCTTGCAGGACAGTCTCATGCAGGACAGTCTCTTAGGACAGTCTTTGGCTGGACAGTCCCTATCAGGACAGTTTTTGGCTGGACAGTCTCTCGCAGGACAGTCTTTGGCTGGACAGTCTCTGTTAGGACATTCTCTGGCAGGACAGTCTCTGGTAGGACAGTGTCTGGTAGGTCAGTCTCTAGCAGGACAGTCTCTGGTAGGACAGTCTCGAGCAGGACAGTCTATTGTAGGACAGCCTCTGACAGGACAGTCTCTGGCAGGACAGTCTCTAGCAGGGCAGTCTCTAGCAGGACAGTCTCTGGCAGGACAGTCTCTGGCAGGACAGTCTCTAGCAGGACAGTCTCTGGCAGAACAGTCTCTGGCAGGACAGTCTCTGGCTGGACAGTCTCTAGCAGGTCTGTCTCCAGCAGGACAGTCTCTAGCAGGACAGTCTCTGGCTGGACAGTATCTAGCAGGACAGTGTCTGTCAGGACAGTCTCTAGCAGGATAGTGTCTGGCTGGACAGTCTCTAGCAGGACAGTCTCTAGCAGGTCATTCTCTAGCAGGACATTCTCTAGCAGGACAGTCTCTAGCAGGACAGTCTCTATCAGGTCAGTCTCTGGCAGGACAGTCTCAAGCAGGACAGTCTCTAGCAGGTCAGTCTCTGGAAGGACAGTCTCTAGCAGGACAGTCTCTGGCAGGTCAGTCTCTGGTAGGACAGTTTCTAGCAGGACAGTCTCTAGCAGAACAGTGTCTAGCAGGACAGTCTATAGCAGGACGGTCTCTGGTAGGACAGTCTCTAGCAGGAAACTCTCTGGTAGGACAATCTTTGGCTGGACAGTCCCTAGCAGGACAGTCATTAGCAGGACAGTCTCTAGCAGGACAGTCTCTGGTAGGCTAGTCTCTGATAGGACAATCTCTAGCAGGAGCGTTTCTGGCAGGACATTCTCTAGTAGGACAGTCTCTGGTAGGACGGTCTCTAGCAGGACAGTCTCTGGCAGGAGAGTCTCTGGTAGGACAGTCTCTAACAGGACAGTCTCTAGCAGGTCAGTCTCTGGTAAGACAGTCTCTAGCAGGATAGTCTCTAGCAGGACAGTCTCTAGCAGGACAGTCTCTGGCAGGAGAGTCTCTGGTAGGACAGTCTCTAGCAGGACAGTCTCTAGCAGGTCAGTCTCTGGTAAGACAGTCTCTAGCAGGATAGTCTCTAGCAGGACAGTCTCTAGCAGGACAGTCTCTGGCAGGACAGTCTCTGGTAAGTCAGCCTCTAGCAGGACAGACTCTGGCTGGACAGTCTCTAGCAGGACAGTCTCTAGCACCTCAGTCTCTTAGGACAGTCTTTGGCTGGACAGTCTCTCGCAGGACAGTCTTTGGCTGGACAGTCTCTAGTAGGACATTCTCTAGCAGGACAGTCTCTGGTAGGACAGTCTCTGGTAGGTTAGTCTCTAGCAGGACAGTCTCTGGTAGGACAGTCTCGAGCAGGACAGTCTCTGGTAGGACAGCCTCTGATAGGACAGTCTCTGGCAGGACAGTCTCTAGCAGGGCAGTCTCTGGCTGGACAGTCTCTAGCAGGACAGTCTCTGGCAGGACAGTCTCTGGCAGGACAGTCTCTGGCTGGACAGTCTCTAGCAGGACAGTCTCCAGCAGGATAGTCTGTAGCAGGACAGTCTATGGCAGTACTGCCTCCAGCAGGACAGTGTCTGGCAGGACAGTCTCTGGCAGGACAGTCTCTGGCTGGACAGTCTCTAGCAGGACAGTCTCCAGCAGGTCATTCTCTAGCAGGACATTCTCTAGCAGGACAGTCTCTAGCAGGACAGTCTCTAGCCGGTCAGTCTCTGGCAGGTCAGTCTCTAGCAGGACAGTCTCTATCAGGTCAGTGTCTGGTAGGACAGTCTCTAGTAGGACAGTCTCTGGCAGGACAGTATCAAGCGGGTCAGTCTCTGGTAGGACAGTCTCTGGTAAGCCATTCTCTAGCGGGTCAGTCTCTGGTAGGACAGTTTCTAGCAGGAAAGTCTCTAGCAGGACAGTGTCTAGCAGGACAGTCTATAGCAGGACGGTCTCTGGTAGGACAGTGAATAGCAGGACAGTCTCTAGCAGGACACTCTCTGGTAGGACAATCTTTGGCTGGACAGTCCCTTGCAGGAAAGTCTCTAGCAGGACAGTCTCTAGCAGGACAGTCTCTGGTAGGATAGTCTCTGATACGACATTCTCTAGCAGGAGAGTCTCTGGCAGGACAGTCTCTTGCAGGACAGTCTCATGCAGGACAGTCTCTAGCAGGACGGTCTCTGGTAGGACAGTCGCTGTCAGGACAGTCTCTAGCAGGACAGCCTCTGGCAGGACAGTTTCTGGCAGGACCATCTCTGGTAGGACAGTCTCTAGCAGGACAGTCTCTAGCAGGACAGTCTCTGGCAGGACAGTCGCTGGTAGGACAGTCTCTGGCAGGATAGTCTCTAGCAGGGCAGTGTCTGGCAGGATAGTCTCTGGTAGGACAGTCTCTCGCAGGACATTCTTTGGCTGGATAGTCTCTAATAGGACATTCTTTGGCTGGACATTCTCTAGCAGGACAGTCTCTAGCAGGACAGTCTCTGGCAGGAGAGTCTCTGGTAGGACAGTCTCTAACAGGACAGTCTCTAGCAGGTCAGTCTCTGGTAAGACAGTCTCTAGCAGGATAGTCTCTAGCAGGACAGTCTCTAGCAGGACAGTCTCTGGCAGGAGAGTCTCTGGTAGGACAGTCTCTAGCAGGACAGTCTCTAGCAGGTCAGTCTCTGGTAAGACAGTCTCTAGCAGGATAGTCTCTAGCAGGACAGTCTCTAGCAGGACAGTCTCTGGCAGGACAGTCTCTGGTAAGTCAGCCTTTAGCAGGACAGACTCTGGCTGGACAGTCTCTAGCAGGACAGTCTCTAGCACCTCAGTCTCTTAGGACAGTCTTTGGCTGGACAGTCCCTAGCAGGACAGTTTTTGGCTGGACAGTCTCTCGCAGGACAGTCTTTGGCTGGACAGTCTCTAGTAGGACATTCTCTAGCAGGACAGTCTCTGGTAGGAAAGTCTCTGGTAGGTCAGTCTCTAGCAGGACAGTCTCTGGTAGGACAGTCTCGAGCAGGACAGTCTCTGGTAGGACAGCCTCTGATAGGACAGTCTCTGGCAGGATAGTCTCTAGCAGGGCAGTCTCTGGCTGGACAGTCTCTAGCAGGACAGTCTCTGGCAGGACAGTCTCTGGCAGGACAGTCTCTGGCTGGACAGTCTCTAGCAGGACAGTCTCCAGCAGGATAGTCTGTAGCAGGACAGTCTATGGCAGTACTGCCTCCAGCAGGACAGTGTCTGGCAGGACAGTCTCTAGCAGGATAGTGTCTGGCTGGACAGTCTCTAGCAGGACAGTCTCCAGCAGGTCATTCTCTAGCAGGACATTCTCTAGCAGGACAGTCTCTAGCAGGACAGTCTCTAGCCGGTCAGTCTCTGGCAGGACAGTCTCTAGCAGGACAGTCTCTATCAGGTCAGTGTCTGGTAGGACAGTCTCTAGTAGGACAGTCTCTGGCAGGACAGTATCAAGCGGGTCAGTCTCTGGTAGGACAGTCTCTGGTAAGCCATTCTCTAGCGGGTCAGTCTCTGGTAGGACAGTTTCTAGCAGGAAAGTCTCTAGCAGGACAGTGTCTAGCAGGACAGTCTATAGCAGGACGGTCTCTGGTAGGACAGTGAATAGCAGGACAGTCTCTAGCAGGACACTCTCTGGTAGGACAATCTTTGGCTGGACAGTCCCTTCCAGGAAAGTCTCTAGCAGGACAGTCTCTAGCAGGACAGTCTCTGGTAGGATAGTCTCTGATACGACATTCTCTAGCAGGAGACTCTCTGGCAGGACAGTCTCTTGCAGGACAGTCTCATGCAGGACAGTCTCTAGCAGGACGGTCTCTGGTAGGACAGTCGCTGTCAGGACAGTCTCTAGCAGGACAGCCTCTAGCAGCACAGTTTTTGGCAGGACCATCTCTGGTAGGACAGTCTCTAGCAGGACAGTCTCTAGCAGGACAGTCTCTGGCAGGACAGTCGCTGGTAGGACAGTCTCTGGCAGGATAGTCTCTAGCAGGGCAGTGTCTGGCAGGATAGTCTCTGGTAGGACAGTCTCTCGCAGGACATTCTTTGGCTGGATAGTCTCTAATAGGACATTCTTTGGCTGGACATTCTCTAGCAGGACAGTCTCTAGCAGGTCAGTCTCTGGCAGGACAGTCTCTAGCAGGACAGTCTCTAGCAGGTCAGTCTCTGGCAGGACAGTCACTAGCAGGACAGTCTCTAGCAGCTCAGTCTCTGGTAGGACAGTTTCTAGCAGGAAAGTCTCTAGCAGGACAGTGTCTAGCAGGACAGTCTATAGCAGGACGGTCTCTGGTTGGACAGTGAATAGCAGGACAGTCTCTAGCAGGACACTCTCTGGTAGGACAATCTTTGGCTGGACAGTCCCTTGCAGGAAAGTCTCTATCAGGACAGTCTCTAGCAGGACAGTCTCTGGTAGGATAGTCTCTGATACGACAGTCTCTAGCAGGAGAGTCTCTGGCAGGACAGTCTCTAGTAGGACAGTCTCTGGCAGGACAGTATCAAGCGGGTCAGTCTCTGGTAGGACAGTCTCTGGTAGGACATTCTCTGGCAGGGAGTCTCTGGTTGAACAGTCTCTAGCAGGACACTCTCTGGTAGGACGGTCTGTAGCAGGACAGTCTCTGGTAGGACAGTCTCTAGCGGGTCAGTCTCTGGTAGGACAGTCTCGAGCAGGTCAGTCTCTGGGAGGACAGTCTCTAGCAGGACAGTCTGTAGCAGGACAGTCTCAAGCAGGACTGTCTCTGGCCCGGGTGTCTCTGGTAGGACAGTCTCTGGTAGGACAGTTTCTAGCAGGACAGTCTCTGGCAGGAGAGTCTCTGGTAGGACAGTCTCTGGTAGGACAGTCTCTCGCAGGACAGTCTCTGGTAGGACGGTCTCTAGCAGGACAGTCTCTAGCAGCACAGTCTCTAGCAGGACAGTTTCTAGCAGGACAGTCTCTGGTAGGACGGTCTCTAGCAGGACAGTCTCTGGCAGGAGAGTCTCTGGTAGGACAGTCTCTAACAGGACAGTCTCTAGCAGGTCAGTCTCTGGTAAGACAGTCTCTAGCAGGATAGTCTCTAGCAGGACAGTCTCTAGCAGGACAGTCCCTGGCAGGAGAGTCTCTGGTAGGACAGTCTCTAGCAGGACAGTCTCTAGCAGGTCAGTCTCTGGTAAGACAGTCTCTAGCAGGATAGTCTCTAGCAGGACAGTCTCTAGCAGGACAGTCTCTGGCAGGACAGTCTCTGGTAAGTCAGCCTCTAGCAGGACAGACTCTGGCTGGACAGTCTCTAGCAGGACAGTCTCTAGCACCTCAGTCTCTTAGGACAGTCTTTGGCTGGACAGTCCCTAGCAGGACAGTTTTTGGCTGGACAGTCTCTCGCAGGACAGTCTTTGGCTGGACAGTCTCTAGTTGGACATTCTCTATCAGGACAGTCTCTGGTAGGACAGTCTCTGGTAGGTCAGTCTCTAGCAGGACAGTCTCTGGTAGGACAGTCTCGAGCAGGACAGTCTCTGGTAGGACAGCCTCTGTTAGGACAGTCTCTGGCAGGACAGTCTCTAGCAGGGCAGTCTCTGGCTGGACAGTCTCTAGCAGGACAGTCTCTGGCAGGACAGTCTCTAGCAGGACAGTCTCCAGCAGGATAGTCTGTAGCAGGACAGTCTATGGCAGTACTGCCTCCAGCAGGACAGTGTCTGGCAGGACAGTCTCTAGCAGGATAGTGTCTGGCTGGACAGTCTCTAAAAGGACAGTCTCCAGCAGGTCATTCTCTAGCAGGACATTCTCTAGCAGGACAGTCTCTAGCAGGACAGTCTCTAGCCGGTCAGTCTCTGGCAGGACAGTCTCTAGCAGGACAGTTTCTATCAGGTCAGTGTCTGGTAGGACAGTCTCTAGTAGGACAGTCTCTGGCAGGACAGTATCAAGCGGGTCAGTCTCTGGTAGGACAGTCTCTGGTAAGCCATTCTCTAGCGGGTCAGTCTCTGGTAGGACAGTTTCTAGCAGGAAAGTCTCTAGCAGGACAGTGTCTAGCAGGACAGTCTATAGCAGGACGGTCTCTGGTAGGACAGTGAATAGCAGGACAGTCTCTAGCAGGACACTCTCTGGTAGGACAATCTTTGGCTGGACAGTCCCTTCCAGGAAAGTCTCTAGCAGGACAGTCTCTAGCAGGACAGTCTCTGGTAGGATAGTCTCTGATACGACATTCTCTAGCAGGAGACTCTCTGGCAGGACAGTCTCTTGCAGGACAGTCTCATGCAGGACAGTCTCTTAGGACAGTCTTTGGCTGGACAGTCCCTATCAGGACAGTTTTTGGCTGGACAGTCTCTCGCAGGACAGTCTTTGGCTGGACAGTCTCTGTTAGGACATTCTCTGGCAGGACAGTCTCTGGTAGGACAGTGTCTGGTAGGTCAGTCTCTAGCAGGACAGTCTCTGGTAGGACAGTCTCTAGCAGGACAGTCTATTGTAGGACAGCCTCTGACAGGACAGTCTCTGGCAGGACAGTCTCTAGCAGGGCAATCTCTAGCAGGACAGTCTCTGGCAGGACAGTCTCTGGCAGGACAGTCTCTAGCAGGACAGTCTATGGCAGTACTGTCTCCAGCAGGACAGTCTCTGGCTGGACAGTCTCTAGCAGGACAGTCTCTGGCAGAACAGTCTCTGGCAGGACAGTCTCTGGCTGGACAGTCTCTAGCAGGTCTGTCTCCAGCAGGACAGTCTCTAGCAGGACAGTCTCTGGCTGGACAGTATCTAGCAGGACAGTGTCTGGCAGGACAGTCTCTAGCAGGATAGTGTCTGGCTGGACAGTCTCTAGCAGGACAGTCTCTAGCAGGTCATTCTCTAGCAGGACATTCTCTAGCAGGACAGTCTCTAGCAGGACAGTCTCTATCAGGTCAGTCTCTGGCAGGACAGTCTCAAGCAGGACAGTCTCTAGCAGGTCAGTCTCTGGAAGGACAGTCTCTAGCAGGACAGTCTCTGGCAGGTCAGTCTCTGGTAGGACAGTTTCTAGCAGGACAGTCTCTAGCAGAACAGTGTCTAGCAGGACAGTCTATAGCAGGACGGTCTCTGGTAGGACAGTCTCTAGCAGGAAACTCTCTGGTAGGACAATCTTTGGCTGGACAGTCCCTAGCAGGACAGTCATTAGCAGGACAGTCTCTAGCAGGACAGTCTCTGGTAGGCTAGTCTCTGATAGGACAATCTCTAGCAGGAGAGTTTCTGGCAGGACATTCTCTAGTAGGACAGTCTCTGGCAGGACAGTTTCAAGCGGTCAGTCCCTCGTAGGACAGACTCTAGCAGGACAGTCTCTGGCAGGGAGTCTCTGGTAGAACAGTCTCTAGCAGGACAGTCTCTGGTAGGATGGTCTGTAGAAGGACAGTCTCTAGCAGGACAGTCTCTAGCAGGACAGTTTCTAGCAGGACAGTCTCTGGTAGGACGGTCTCTAGCAGGACAGCCTCTGACCGTCAGTCTCTAGCAGGACAGTCTCTAGCAGGACAGTCTCTGGCAGGAGAGTCTCTGGTAGGACAGTCTCTAGCAGGACAGTCTCTAGCAGGTCAGTCTCTGGTAAGACAGTCTCTAGCAGGACAGTCTCTTAGGACAGTCTTTGGCTGGACAGTCCCTAGCAGGACAGTTTTTGGCTGGACAGTCTCTCGCAGGACAGTCTTTGGCTGGGCAGTCTCTAGTAGGACATTCTCTAGCAGGACAGTCTCTGGTAGGACTGTCTCTAGCAGGACAGTCTCTGGTAGGACAGTCTCTAGCAGGACAGTCTCTGGTAGGACTGTCTCTGGTAGGTCAGTCTCTAGCAGGACGGTCTCTGGTAGGACAGTCTCTGTCAGGGCAGTCTCTAGCAGGTCTGCCTCTGGCAGGACAGTTTCTGGCAGGACCATCTCTGGTAGGACAGTCTCTAGCAGGACAGTCTCTGGCAGGACAGTCGCTCGTAGGACAGTCTCTGGCAGGATAGTTTCTAGCAGGGCAGTCTCTGGCAGGATAGTCTCTGGTAGGACAGTCTCTCGCAGGACAGTCTTTGGCTGGATAGTCTCTAATAGGACATTCTTTGGCTGGACATTCTCTAGCAGGACAGTCTCTAGCAGGAAAGTCTCTGGCAGGACAGACTTTAGCAGAACCGTCTCTGGCAGGACATTCTCTAGCAGGATAGTGTCTGGCTGGACAGTCTCTAGCAGGACAGTCTCCAGCAGGTCAGTCTCTGGCAGGACAGTCTCTAGCAGGACAGTCTCTAGCAGGTCAGTCCCTGGCAGGACAGTCCCTAGCAGGACAGTCTCTAGCAGCTCAGTCTCTGGTAGGACTGTTTCTAGCAGGAAAGTCTCTAGCAGGATTGTGTCTAGCCGGACAGTCTATAGCAGGACGGTCTCTGGTAGGACAGTGAATAGCAGGACAGTCTCTAGCAGGACACTCTCTGGTAGGACAATCTATGGCTGGACAGTCCCTTGCAGGAAAGTCTCTAGCAGGACAGTCTCTAGCAGGACAGTCTCTGGTAGGATAGTCTCTGCTACGACAGTCTCTAGCAGGAGAGTCTCTGGCAGGACAGTCTCTAGTAGGACAGTCTCTGGCAGGACAGTATCAAGCGGGTCAGTCTCTGGTAGGACAGTCTCTGGTAGGACATTCCCTGGCAGGGAGTCTCTGGTAGAACAGTCTCTAGCAGGACAATCTCTGGTAGGACGGTCTGTAGCAGGACAGTCTCTGGTAGGACAGTCTCTAGCGGGTCAGTCTCTGGTAGGACAGTCTCGAGCGGGTCAGTCTCTGGGAGGACAGTCTCTAGCAGGACAGTCTGTAGCAGGACAGTCTCAAGCAGGACTGTCTCTGTCCCGGGAGTCTCTGGTAGGACAGTCTCTGGTAGGACAGTTTCTAGCAGGACAGTCTCTGGCAGGACAGTCTCTGGTAGGACAGTCTCTGGTAGGACAGTCTCTAGCAGGACAGTCTCTGGTAGGACGGTCTCTAGCAGGACAGTCTCTAGCAGCACAGTCTCTATCTGGACAGTTTCTAGCAGGACAGTCTCTGGTAGGACGGTCTCTAGCTGGACAGTCTCTGGCAGGAGAGTCTCTGGTAGGACAGTCTCTAGCAGGACAGTCTCTAGCAGGTCAGTCTCTGGTAAGACAGTCTCTAGCAGGATAGTCTCTAGCAGGACAGTCTCTAGCAGGACAGTCTCTGGCAGGAGAGTCTCTGGTAGGACAGTCTCTAGCAGGACAGTCTCTAGCAGGTCAGTCTCTGGTAAGACAGTCTCTAGCAGGATAGTCTCTAGCAGGACAGTCTCTAGCAGGACAGTCTCTGGCAGGACAGTCTCTGGTAAGTCAGCCTCTAGCAGGACAGACTCTGGCTGGACAGTCTCTAGCAGGACAGTCTCTAGCACCTCAGTCTCTTAGGACAGTCTTTGGCTGGACAGTCCCTAGCAGGACAGTTTTTGGCTGGACAGTCTCTCGCAGGACAGTCTTTGGCTGGACAGTCTCTAGTAGGACATTCTCTGGTAGGACAGTCTCGAGCAGGACAGTCTATTGTAGGACAGCCTCTGACAGGACAGTCTCTGGCAGGACAGTCTCTAGCAGGGCAGTCTCTGGCTGGACAGTCTCTAGCAGGACAGTCTCTAGCAGGAGAGTCTCTGTTAGGACGGTCTCTAGCAGGACAGTCTCTAGCAGGACAGTCTCTAGCAGGACAGTCTCTGGTAGGATAGTCTCTGATAGGGCAATCTCTAGCAGGAGAATTTCTGGCAGGACATTCTCTAGTAGGACAGTCTCTGGCAGGACAGTTTCAAGCGGGTCAGTCTCTGGTAGGACATACTCTAGCAGGACAGTCACTGGCAGGGAGTCTCTGGTAAAACAGTCTCTATAGCAGGACAGTCTCTGGTAGGACGGTCTGTAGCAGGACAGTCTCTAGCAGGACAGTCTCTAGCAGGACAGTTTCTAGCAGGACAGTCTCTGGTAGGACGGTCTCTAGCAGGACAGCCTCTGATCGGACATTCTCTAGCAGGACAGTCTCTTGCTGGACAGTCTCTGGCAGGAGAGTCTCTGGTAGGTCAGTCTCTTGCAGGACAGTCTCTAGCAGGACAATCTCTTAGGACAGTCTTTGGCTGGACAGTCCCTAGCAGGACAGTTTTTGGCTGGACAGTCTCTCGCTGGACAGTCTTTGGCTGGGCAGTCTCTAGTAGGACATTCTCTAGCAGGACAGTCTCTGGTAGGACAGTCTCTAGCAGGACAGTCTCTGGTAGGACAGTCTCTAGCAGGACAGTCTCTGGTAGGACTGTCTCTGGTAGGTCAGTCTCTAGCAGGACGGTCTCTGTTAGGACAGTCGCTGTCAGGACAGTCTCTAGCAGGACAGCCTCTGGCAGGACAGTTTCTGGCAGGACCATCTCTGGTAGGACAGTCTCTAGCAGGACAGTCTCTAGCAGGACAGTCTCTGGCAGGACAGTCGCTGGTAGGACAGTCTCTGGCAGGATAGTCTCTAGCAGGGCAGTGTCATGCAGGATAGTCTCTGGTAGGACAGTCTCTCGCAGGACATTCTTTGGCTGGATAGTCTCTAATAGGACATTCTTTGGCTGGACATTCTCTAGCAGGACAGTCTCTAGCAGGACAGTCTCTGGCTGGGCAGTCTCTAGCAGGACCGTCTCTGGCAGGACAGTCTCTAGCAGGATAGTGTCTGGCTGGACAGTCTCTAGCAGGACAGTCTCTAGCAGGTCAGTCTCTGGCAGGACAGTCTCTAGCAGGACAGTCTCTAGCAGGACAGTCTCTGGTAGGACTGTCTCTGGTAGGTCAGTCTCTAGCAGGACGGTCTCTGGTAGGACAGTCTCTGTCAGGACAGTCTCTAGCAGGTCTGCCTCTGGCAGGACAGTTTCTGGCAGGACCATCTCTGGTAGGACAGTCTCTAGCAGGACAGTCTCTAGCAGGACAGTCTCTGGCAGGACAGTCGCTCGTAGGACAGTCTCTGGCAGGATAGTTTCTAGCAGGGCAGTCTCTGGCAGGATAGTCTCTGGTAGGACAGTCTCTCGCAGGACAGTCTTTGGCTGGATAGTCTCTAATAGGACATTCTTTGGCTGGACATTCTCTAGCAGGACAGTCTCTAGCAGGAAAGTCTCTGGCAGGACAGTCTTTAGCAGAACCGTCTCTGGCAGGACATTCTCTAGCAGGATAGTGTCTGGCTGGACAGTCTCTAGCAGGACAGTCTCCAGCAGGTCAGTCTCTGGCAGGACAGTCTCTAGCAGGACAGTCTCTAGCAGGTCAGTCCCTGGCAGGACAGTCTCTAGCAGGACAGTCTCTAGCAGCTCAGTCTCTGGTAGGACTGTTTCTAGCAGGAAAGTCGCTAGCAGGATTGTGTCTAGCCGGACAGTCTATAGCAGGACGGTCTCTGGTAGGACAGTGAATAGCAGGACAGTCTCTAGCAGGACACTCTCTGGTAGGACAATCTATGGCTGGACAGTCCCTTGCAGGAAAGTCTCTAGCAGGACAGTCTCTAGCAGGACAGTCTCTGGTAGGATAGTCTCTGCTACGACAGTCTCTAGCAGGAGAGTCTCTGGCAGGACAGTCTCTAGTAGGACAGTCTCTGGCAGGACAGTTTCAAGCGGGTCAGTCTCTGGTAGGACAGTCTCTGGTAGGACATTCCCTGGCAGGGAGTCTCTGGTAGAACAGTCTCTAGCAGGACAATCTCTGGTAGGACGGTCTGTAGCAGGACAGTCTCTGGTAGGACAGTCTCTAGCGGGTCAGTCTCTGGTAGGACAGTCTCGAGCGGGTCAGTCTCTGGGAGGACAGTCTCTAGCAGGACAGTCTGTAGCAGGACAGTCTCAAGCAGGACTGTCTCTGTCCCGGGAGTCTCTGGTAGGACAGTCTCTGGTAGGACAGTTTCTAGCAGGACAGTCTCTGGCAGGACAGTCTCTGGTAGGACAGTCTCTGGTAGGACAGTTTCTAGCAGGACAGTCTCTGGTAGGACGGTCTCTAGCAGGACAGTCTCTAGCAGCACAGTCTCTATCTGGACAGTTTCTAGCAGGACAGTCTCTGGTAGGACGGTCTCTAGCTGGACAGTCTCTGGCAGGAGAGTCTCTGGTAGGACAGTCTCTAGCAGGACAGTCTCTAGCAGGTCAGTCTCTGGTAAGACAGTCTCTAGCAGGATAGTCTCTAGCAGGACAGTCTCTAGCAGGACAGTCTCTGGCATGAGAGTCTCTGGTAGGACAGTCTCTAGCAGGACAGTCTCTAGCAGGTCAGTCTCTGGTAAGACAGTCTCTAGCAGGATAGTCTCTAGCAGGACAGTCTCTAGCAGGACAGTCTCTGGCAGGACAGTCTCTGGTAAGTCAGCCTCTAGCAGGACAGACTCTGGCTGGACAGTCTCTAGCAGGACAGTCTCTAGCACCTCAGTCTCTTAGGACAGTCTTTGGCTGGACAGTCCCTAGCAGGACAGTTTTTGGCTGGACAGTCTCTCGCAGGACAGTCTTTGGCTGGACAGTCTCTAGTAGGACATTCTCTGGTAGGACAGTCTCGAGCAGGACAGTCTATTGTAGGACAGCCTCTGACAGGACAGTCTCTGGTAGGACAGTCCTGGTAGGTCAGTCTCTTGCAGGACAGTCTCTGGTAGGACAGTCTCGAGCAGGACAGTCTATTGTAGGACAGCCTCTGACAGGACAGTCTCTGGCAGGACAGTCTCTAGCAGGGCAGTCTCTGGCTGGACAGTCTCTAGCAGGACAGTCTCTAGCAGGAGAGTCTCTGTTAGGACGGTCTCTAGCAGGACAGTCTCTAGCAGGACAGTCTCTGGCAGGACAGTCTCTGGCAGGACAGTCTCTAGCAGGACAGTCTATGGCAGTACTGTCTCCAGCAGGACAGTCTCTGGCTGGACAGTCTCTAGGAGGACAGTCTATGGCAGGACAGTCTCTGGCAGCACAGTCTCTGGCTGGACAGTCTCTAGCAGGACAGTCTCCAGCAGGACAGTCTCTAGCAGGACAGTCTCTGGCTGGACAGTCTCTAGCAGGACAGTGTCTGGCAGGACAGTCTCTAGTAGGATAGTGTCTGACTGGACAGTCTCTAGCAGGACAGTCTCTAGCAGGTCATTCTCTAGCTGGACATTCTCTAGCAGGACAGTCTCTAGCAGGACAGTCTCTATCAGGTCAGTCTCTGGCAGGACAGTCTCTAGCAGGACAGTCTCTAGCAGGTCACTCTCTGGTAGGACAGTCTCTAGCAGGACAGTCTCTGGCAGGTCAGTCTCTGGTAGGACAGTTTCTAGCAGGACAGTCTCTAGCAGGACAGTTTCTAGCAGGACAGTCTATAGCAGGACGGTCTCTGGTAGGACAGTGAATAGCAGGACAGTCTCTAGCAGGACACTCTCTGGTAGGACAATCTTTGGCTGGACAGTCCCTAGCAGGACAGTCTCTAGCAGGACAGTCTCTAGCAGGACAGTCTCTGGTAGGATAGTCTCTGATAGGACAATCTCTAGCAGGAGAGTTTCTGGCAGGACATTCTCTAGTAGGACAGTCTCTGGCAGGACAGTTTCAAGCGGGTCAGTCTCTGGTAGGACATACTCTAGCAGGACAGTCTCTGGCAGGGAGTCTCTGGTAAAACAGTCTCTATAGCAGGACAGTCTCTGGTAGGACGGTCTGTAGCAGGACAGTCTCTAGCAGGACAGTCTCTAGCAGGACAGTTTCTAGCAGGACAGTCTCTGGTAGGACGGTCTCTAGCAGGACAGCCTCTGATCGGACATTCTCTAGCAGGACAGTCTCTAGCTGGACAGTCTCTGGCAGGAGAGTCTCTGGTAGGTCAGTCTCTTGCAGGACAGTCTCTAGCAGGACAATCTCTTAGGACAGTCTTTGGCTGGACAGTCCCTAGCAGGACAGTTTTTGGCTGGACAGTCTCTCGCTGGACAGTCTTTGGCTGGGCAGTCTCTAGTAGGACATTCTCTAGCAGGACAGTCTCTGGTAGGGCAGTCTCTAGCAGGACAGTCTCTGGTAGGACAGTCTCTAGCAGGACAGTCTCTGGTAGGACTGTCTCTGGTAGGTCAGTCTCTAGCAGGACGGTCTCTGTTAGGACAGTCGCTGTCAGGACAGTCTCTAGCAGGACAGCCTCTGGCAGGACAGTTTCTGGCAGGACCATCTCTGGTAGGACAGTCTCTAGCAGGACAGTCTCTAGCAGGACAGTCTCTGGCAGGACAGTCGCTGGTAGGACAGTCTCTGGCAGGATAGTCTCTAGCAGGGCAGTGTCATGCAGGATAGTCTCTGGTAGGACAGTCTCTCGCAGGACATTCTTTGGCTGGATAGTCTCTAATAGGACATTCTTTGGCTGGACATTCTCTAGCAGGACAGTCTCTAGCAGGACAGTCTCTGGCTGGGCAGTCACTAGCAGGACCGTCTCTGGCAGGACAGTCTCTAGCAGGATAGTGTCTGGCTGGACAGTCTCTAGCAGGACAGTCTCTAGCAGGTCAGTCTCTGGCAGGACAGTCTCTAGCAGGACAGTCTCTAGCAGGTCAGTCTCTGGCAGGACAGTCTCTAGCAGGACAGTCTCTAGCAGCTCAGTCTCTGGTAGGACAGTTTCTAACAGGAAAGTCTCTAGCAGGACAGTGTCTAGCAGGACAGTCTATAGCAGGACGGTCTCTGGTAGGACAGTGAATAGCAGGACAGTCTCTAGCAGGACACTCTCTGGTAGGACAATCTTTGGCTGGACAGTCCCTTGCAGGAAAGTCTCTAGCAGGACAATCTCTAGCAGGACAGTCTCTGGTAGAATAGTCTCTGATACGACATTCTCTAGCAGGAGAGTCTCTGGCAGGACAGTCCCTTGCAGGACAGTCTCTAGCAGGACAGTCTCTTAGGACTGTCTTTGGCTGGACAGTCCCTATCAGGACAGTTTTTGGCTGGACAGTCTCTCGCAGGACAGTCTTTGGCTGGACAGTCTCTGGTAGGACATTCTCTGGCAGGACAGTCTCTGGTAGGACAGTGTCTGGTAGGTCAGTCTCTAGCAGGACACTCTCTGGTAGGACAGTCTCGAGCAGGACAGTCTATTGTAGGGCAGCCTCTGACAGGACAGTCTCTGGCAGGACAGTCTCTAGCAGGGCAGTCTCTAGCAGGACAGTCTCTGGCAGGACAGTCTCTGGCAGGACAGTCTCTAGCAGGACAGTCTATGGCAGTACTGTCTCCAGCAGGACAGTCTCTGGCTGGACAGTCTCTAGCAGGACAGTCTCTGGCAGGACAGTCTCTGGCAGGACAGTCTCTGGCTGGACAGTCTCTAGCAGGACAGTCTCCAGCAGGACAATCTCTAGCAGGACAGTCTCTGGCTGGACAGTATCTAGCAGGACAGTGTCTGGCAGGACAGTCTCTAGCAGGATAGTGTCTGGCTGGACAGTCTCTAGCAGGACAGTCTCTAGCAGGTCATTCTCTAGCAGGACATTCTCTAGCAGGACAGTCTCTAGCAGGACAGTCTCTATCAGGTCAGTCTCTGGCAGGACAGTCTCTAGCAGGACAGTCTCTAGCAGGTCAGTCTCTGGAAGGACAGTCTCTAGCAGGACAGTCTCTGGCAGGTCAGTCTCTGGTAGGACAGTTTCTAGCAGGACAGTCTCTAGCAGAACAGTGTCTAGTAGGACAGTCTATAGCAGGACGGTCTCTGGTAGGACAGTCTCTAGCAGGAAACTCTCTGGTAGGACAATCTTTGGCTGGACAGTCCCTAGCAGGACAGTCATTAGCAGGACAGTCTCTAGCAGGACAGTCTCTGGTAGGCTAGTCTCTGATAGGACAATCTCTAGCAGGAGAGTTTTTGGCAGGACATTCTCTAGTAGGACAGTCTCTGGCAGGACAGTTTCAAGCGGTCAGTCCCTCGTAGGACAGACTCTAGCAGGACAGTCTCTGGCAGGGAGTCTCTGGTAGAACAGTCTCTAGCAGGACAGTCTCTGGTAGGATGGTCTGTAGCAGGACAGTCTCTAGCAGGACAGTCTCTAGCAGGAAAGTTTCTAGCAGGACAGTCTCTGGTAGGACGGTCTCTAGCAGGACAGCCTCTGACCGTCAGTCTCTAGCAGGACAGTCTCTAGCAGGACAGTCTCTGGCAGGAGAGTCTCTGGTAGGACAGTCTCTAGCAGGACAGTCTCTAGCAGGTCAGTCTCTGGTAAGACAGTCTCTAGCAGGACAGTCTCTTAGGACAGTCTTTGGCTGGACAGTCCCTAGCAGGACAGTTTTTGGCTGGACAGTCTCTCGCAGGACAGTCTTTGGCTGGGCAGTCTCTAGTAGGACATTCTCTAGCAGGACAGTCTCTGGTAGGACTGTCTCTAGCAGGACAGTCTCTGGTAGGACAGTCTCTAGCTGGACAGTCTCTGGTAGGACTGTCTCTGGTAGGTCAGTCTCTAGCAGGACGGTCTCTGGTAGGACAGTCTCTGTCAGGACAGTCTCTAGCAGGTCTGCCTCTGGCAGGACAGTTTCTGGCAGGACCATCTCTGGTAGGACAGTCTCTAGCAGGACAGTCTCTAGCAGGACAGTCTCTGGCAGGACAGTCGCTCGTAGGACAGTCTCTGGCAGGATCGTTTCTAGCAGGGCAGTCTCTGGCAGGATAGTCTCTGGTAGGACAGTCTCTCGCAGGACAGTCTTTGGCTGGATAGTCTCTAATAGGACATTCTTTGGCTGGACATTCTCTAGCAGGACAGTCTCTAGCAGGACAGTCTCTGGCAGGACAGTCTTTACCAGAACCGTCTCTGGCAGGACATTCTCTAGCAGGATAGTGTCTGGCTGGACAGTCTCTAGCAGGACAGTGTCTAGCAGGTCAGTCTCTGGCAGGACAGTCTCTAGCAGGACAGTCTCTAGCAGGTCAGTCCCTGGCAGGACAGTCTCTAGCAGGACAGTCTCTAGCAGCTCAGTCTCTGGTAGGACTGTTTCTAGCAGGAAAGTCTCTAGCAGGATTGTGTCTAGCCGGACAGTCTATAGCAGGACGGTCTCTGGTAGGACAGTGAATAGCAGGACAGTCTCTAGCAGGACACTCTCTGGTAGGACAATCTTTGGCTGGACAGTCCCTTGCAGGAAAGTCTCTAGCAGGACAGTCTCTAGCAGGACAGTCTCTGGTAGGATAGTCTCTGCTACGACAGTCTCTAGCAGGAGAGTCTCTGGCAGGACAGTCTCTAGTAGGACAGACTCTGGCAGGACAGTATCAAGCGGGTCAGTCTCTGGTAGGACAGTCTCTGGTAGGACATTCCCTGGCATGGAGTCTCTGGTAGAACAGTCTCTAGCAGGACAATCTCTGGTAGGACGGTCTGTAGCAGGACAGTCTCTGGTAGGACAGTCTCTAGCGGGTCAGTCTCTGGTAGGACAGTCTCGAGCGGGTCAGTCTCTGGGAGGACAGTCTCTAGCAGGACAGTCTGTAGCAGGACAGTCTCAAGCAGGACTGTCTCTGGCCGGGGATTCTCTGGTAGGACAGTCTCTGGTAGGACAGTTTCTAGCAGGACAGTCTCTGGCAGGACAGTCTCTGGTAGGACAGTCTCTGGTAGGACAGTCTCTAGCAGGACAGTCTCTGGTAGGACGGTCTCTAGCAGGACAGTCTCTAGCAGCACAGTCTCTAGCAGGACAGTTTCTAGCAGGACAGTCTCTGGTAGGACGGTCTCTAGCAGGACAGTCTCTGGTAGGATAGTCTCTGATACGACATTCTCTAGCAGGAGAGTCTCTGGCAGGACAGTCTCTTGCAGGACAGTCTCTAGCAGGACAGTCTCTTAGGACAGTCTTTGGCTGGACAGTCCCTATCAGGACAGTTTTTGGCTGGACAGTCTCTCGCAGGACAGTCTTTGGCTGGACAGTCTCTGGTAGGACATTCTCTGGCAGGACAGTCTCTGGTAGGACAGTGTCTGGTAGGTCAGTCTCTAGCAGGACAGTCTCTGGTAGGACAGTCTCGAGCAGGACAGTCTATTGTAGGACAGCCTCTGACAGGACAGTCTCTGGCAGGACAGTCTCTAGCAGGGCAGTCTCTAGCAGGACAGTCTCTGGCAGGACAGTCTCTGGCAGGACAGTCTCTAGCAGGACAGTCTATGGCAGTACTGTCTCCAGCAGGACAGTCTCTGGCTGGACAGTCTCTAGCAGGACAGTCTCTGGCAGGACTGTCTCTGGCAGGACAGTCTCTGGCTGGACAGTCTCTAGCAGGACAGTCTCCAGCAGGACAGTCTCTAGCAGGACAGTCTCTGGCTGGACAGTATCTAGCAGGACAGTCTCTGGCAGGAGAGTCTCTGGTAGGACAGTCTCTAGCAGGACAGTCTCTAGCAGGTCAGTCTCTGGTAAGACAGTCTCCAGCAGGATAGTCTCTAGCAGGACAGTCTCTAGCAGGACAGTCTCTGGCAGGACAGTCTTTGGTAAGTCAGCCTCTAGCAGGACAGACTCTGGCTGGACAGTCTCTAGCAGGACAGTCTCTAGCACCTCAGTCTCTTAGGACAGTCTTTGGCTGGACAGTCCCTAGCAGGACAGTTTTTGGCTGGACAGTCTCTCGCAGGACAGTCTTTGGCTGGACAGTCTCTAGTAGGACATTCTCTAGCAGGACAGTCTGTGGTAGGACAGTCTCTGGTAGGACAGTCTCGAGCAGGACAGTCTCTGGTAGGACAGCCTCTGATAGGACAGTCTCTGGCAGGACAGTCTCTAGCAGGGCAGTCTCTGGCTGGACAGTCTCTAGCAGGACAGTCTCTGGAAGGACAGTCTCTGGCAGGACAGTCTCTGGCTGGACAGTCTCTAGCAGGACAGTCTCCAGCAGGATAGTCTGTAGCAGGACAGTCTATGGCAGTACTGCCTCCAGCAGGACAGTCTCTGGCTGGACAGTCTCTAGCAGGACAGTCTCTGGCAGGACAGTCTCTGGCAGGACAGTCTCTGGCTGGACAGTCTCTAGCAGGACAGTCTCCAGCAGGACAGTCTCTAGCAGGACAGTCTCTGGCTGGACAGTCTCTAGCAGGACAGTGTCTGGCAGGACAGTCTCTAGCAGGATAGTGTCTGGCTGGACAGTCTCTAGCAGGACAGTCTCCAGCAGGTCATTCTCTAGCAGGACATTCTCTAGCAGGACAGTCTCTAGCAGGACAGTCTCTAGCCGGTCAGTCTCTGGCAGGACAGTCTCTAGCAGGACAGTCTCTATCAGGTCAGTGTCTGGTAGGACAGTCTCTAGTAGGACAGTCTCTGGCAGGACAGTATCAAGCGGGTCAGTCTCTGGTAGGACAGTCTCTGGTAAGCCATTCTCTAGCGGGTCAGTCTCTGGTAGGACAGTTTCTAGCAGGAAAGTCTCTAGCAGGACAGTGTCTAGCAGGACAGTCTATAGCAGGACGGTCTCTGGTAGGACAGTGAATAGCAGGACAGTCTCTAGCAGGACACTCTCTGGTAGGACAATCTTTGGCTGGACAGTCCCTTGCAGGAAAGTCTCTAGCAGGACAGTCTCTAGCAGGACACTCTCTGGTAGGATAGTCTCTGATAGGACATTCTCTAGCAGGAGAGTCTCTGGCAGGACAGTCTCTTGCAGGACAGTCTCTAGCAGGACAGTCTCTTAGGACAGTCTTTGGCTGGACAGTCCCTATCAGGACAGTTTTTGGCTGGACAGTCTCTCGCAGGACAGTCTTTGGCTGGACAGTCTCTGGTAGGACATTCTCTGGCAGGACAGTCTCTGGTAGGACAGTGTCTGGTAGGTCAGTCTCTAGCAGGACAGTCTCTGGTAGGACAGTCTCGAGCAGGACAGTCTATTGTAGGACAGCCTCTGACAGGACAGTCTCTGGCAGGACAGTCTCTAGCATGGCAGTCTCTAGCAGGACAGTCTCTGGCAGGACAGTCTCTGGCAGGACAGTCTCTAGCAGGACAGTCTATGGCAGTACTGTCTCCAGCAGGACAGTCTCTGGCTGGACAGTCTCTAGCAGGACAGTCTCTGGCAGGACTGTCTCTGGCAGGACAGTCTCTGGCTGGACAGTCTCTAGCAGGACAGTCTCCAGCAGGACAGTCTCTAGCAGGACAGTCTCTGGCTGGACAGTATCTAGCAGGACAGTGTCTGGCAGGACAGTCTCTAGCAGGATAGTGTCTGGCTGGACAGTCTCTAGCAGGACAGTCACTAGCAGGTCATTCTCTAGCAGGACATTCTCTAGCAGGACATTCTCTAGCAGGACAGACTCTATCAGGTCAGTCTCTGGCAGGACAGTCTCTAGCAGGACAGTCTCTAGCAGGTCAGTCTCTGGAAGGACAGTCTCTAGCAGGACAGTCTCTGGCAGGTCAGTCTCTGGTAGGACAGTCTCTAGCAGGACAGTCTCTAGCAGAACAGTGTCTAGTAGGACAGTCTATAGCAGGACGGTCTCTGGTAGGATAGTCTCTATCAGGAAACTCTCTGGTAGGACAATCTTTGGCTGGACAGTCCCTAGCAGGACAGTCATTAGCAGGACAGTCTCTAGCAGGACAGTCTCTGGTAGGCTACTCTCTGATAGGACAATCTCTAGCAGGAGAGTTTCTGGCAGGACATTCTCTAGTAGGACAGTCTCTGGCAGGACAGTTTCAAGCGGTCAGTCCCTCGTAGGACAGACTCTAGCCGGACAGTCTCTGGCAGGGAGTCTCTGGTAGAACAGTCTCTAGCAGGACAGTCTCTGGTAGGATGGTCTGTAGCAGGACAGTCTCTAGCAGGACAGTCTCTAGCAGGACAGTTTCTAGCAGGACAGTCTCTGGTAGGACGGTCTCTAGCAGGACAGCCTCTGACCGTCAGTCTCTAGCAGGACAGTCTCTAGCAGGACAGTCTCTGGCAGGAGAGTCTCTGGCAGGACAGTCTCTAGCAGGACAGTCTCTAGCAGGTCAGTCTCTGGTAAGACAGTCTCTAGCAGGACAGTCTCTTAGGACAGTCTTTGGCTGGACAGTCCCTAGCAGGACAGTTTTTGGCTGGACAGTATCTGTCAGGACAGTCTTTGGCTGGGCAGTCTCTAGTAGGACATTCTCTAGCAGGACAGTCTCTGGTAGGACTGTCTCTAGCAGGACAGTCTCTGGTAGGACAGTCTCTAGCAGGACAGTCTCTGGTAGGACTGTCTCTGGTAGGTCAGTCTCTAGCAGGACGGTCTCTGGTAGGACAGTCTCTGTCAGGACAGTCTCTAGCAGGACTGCCTCTAGCAGGACAGTTTCTGGCAGGACCATCTCTGGTAGGACAGTCTCTAGCAGGACAGTCTCTAGCAGGACAGTCTCTGGCAGGACAGTCGCTCGTAGGACAGTCTCTGGCAGGATAGTTTCTAGCAGGGCAGTCTCTGGCAGGATAGTCTCTGGTAGGACAGTCTCTCGCAGGACAGTCTTTGGCTGGCTAGTCTCTAATAGGACATTCTTTGGCTGGACATTCTCTAGCAGGACAGTCTCTAGCAGGACAGTCTCTGGCAGGACAGTCTTTAGCAGAACCGTCTCTGGCAGTACATTCTCTAGCAGGATAGTGTCTGGCTGGACAGTCTCTAGCAGCACAGTCTCTAGCAGGTCAGTCTCTGGCAGGACAGTCTCTAGCAGGACAGTCTCTAGCAGGTCAGTCCCTGGCAGGACAGTCTCTAGCAGGACAGTCTCTAGCAGCTCAGTCTCTGGTAGGACTGTTTCTAGCAGGAAAGTCTCTAGCAGGATTGTGTCTAGCCGGACAGTCTATAGCAGGACGGTCTCTGGTAGGACAGTGAATAGCAGGACAGTCTCTAGCAGGACACTCTCTGGTAGGACAATCTTTGGCTGGACAGTCCCTTGCAGGAAAGTCTCTAGCAGGACAGTCTCTAGCAGGACAGTCTCTGGTAGGATAGTCTCTGCTACGACAGTCTCTAGCAGGAGAGTCTCTGGCAGGACAGTCTCTAGTAGGACAGTCTCTGGCAGGACAGTATCAAGCGGGTCAGTCTCTGGTAGGACAGTCTCTGGTAGGACATTCCCTGGCAGGGAGTCTCTGGTAGAACAGTCTCTAGCAGGACAATCTCTGGTAGGTCGGTCTGTAGCAGGACAGTCTCTGGTAGGACAGTCTCTAGCGGGTCAGTCTCTGGTAGGACAGTCTCGAGCGGGTCAGTCTCTGGGAGGACAGTCTCTAGCAGGACAGTCTGTAGCAGGACAGTCTCAAGCAGGACTGTCTCTGGCCGGGGATTCTCTGGTAGGACAGTCTCTGGTAGGACAGTTTCTAGCAGGACAGTCTCTGGCAGGAGAGTCTCTGGTAGGACAGTCTCTGGTAGGACAGTCTCTAGCAGGACAGTCTCTGGTAGGACGGTCTCTAGCAGGACAGTCTCTAGCAGGACAGTCTCTAGCAGGACAGTTTCTAGCAGGACAGTCTCTGGTAGGACGGTCTCTAGCAGGACAGCCTCTGATCGGACAGTCTCTAGCAGGACAGTCTCTAGCAGGACAGTCTCTGGCAGGAGAGTCTCTGGTAGGACAGTCTCTAGCAGGACAGTCTCTAGCAGGTCAGTCTCTGGTAAGACAGTCTCTGGCAGGACAGTCTCTAGCAGGACAGTCTCTAGCAGGACAGTCTCTGGCAGGAGAGTCTCTGGTAGGACAGTCTCTAGCAGGACAGTCTCTAGCAGGTCAGTCTCTGGTAAGACAGTCTCTAGCAGGACAGTCTCTATCTGGACAGTCTCTAGCAGGACAGTCTCTGGCAGGACAGTCTCTGGTAAGTCAGCCTCTCGCAGCACAGACTCTGGCTGGACAGTCTCTAGCAGGACAGTGTCTAGCACCTCAGTCTCTTAGGACAGTCTTTGGCTGGACAGTCCCTAGCAGGAAAGTTTTTGGCTGGACAGTCTCTCGCAGGACAGTCTTTGGCTGGACAGTCTCTAGTAGGACAGTCTCTAGCAGGACAGTCTCTGGTAGGCCAGTCTCTGATAGGACAGTCTCTGGTAGGTCAGTCTCTAGCAGGACCGTCTCTGGTAGGACAGTCTCTGGTAGGTCAGTCTCTAGCAGGACAGTCTCTGGTAGGACAGTCTCGAGCAGGACAGTCTCTGGTAGGACAGCCTCTGATAGGACAGTCTCTGGCAGGACAGTCTCTAGCAGGGCAGTCTCTCGCTGGACAGTCTCTAGCAGGACAGTCTCTGGCAGGACAGTCTCGGGCAGGACAGTCTCTGGCTGGAAAGTCTCTAGCAGGACAGTCTCCAGCAGGACAGTCTCTAGCAGGACAGTCTATGGCAGTACTGTCTCCAGCAGGACAGTCTCTGGCTGGACAGTCTCTAGCAGGACAGTCTCTGGCAGGACAGTCTCTGGCAGGACAGTCTCTGGCTGGACAGTCTCTAGCAGGACAGTCTCCAGCAGGACAGTCATTAGCAGGACAGTCTGTGGTTGGACAGTCTCTAGCAGGACAGTGTCTGGCAGGACAGTCTCTAGCAGGATAGTGTCTGGCTGGACAGTCTCTAACAGGACAGTCTCTAGCAGGTCATTCTCTAGCAGGACATTCTATAGCAGGACAGTCTCTAGCAGGACAGTCTCTAGCAGGTCAGTCTCTGGCAGGACAGTCTGTAGCAGGACAGTCTCTATCAGGTCAGTGTCTGGTAGGACAGTCTATAGCAGGACAGTCTCTGGCAGGTCAGTCTCTGGTAGGACAGTTTCTTGCAGGACAGTCTCTAGCAGGACAGTGTCTAGCAGGACAGTCTATAGCAGGACACTCTCTGGTAGGACAATCTTTGGCTGGACAGTCCCTAGCAGGACAGTCTCTAGCAGGACAGTCTCTAGCAGGACAGTCTCTGGTAGGATAGTCTCTGATAGGACAATCTCTAGCAGGAGAGTCTCTGGCAGGACAGTCTCTAGTAGGACAGTCTCTGGCAGGACAGTATCAAGTGGGTCACTCTCTGGTAGGACAGACCCTGGTAAGCCATTCTCTAGCGGGTCTGTCTCTGGTAGGACAGTCTCTAGCGGGTCACTCTCTGGTAGGACAGTCTCTAGCAGGACAGTCTCTGGCAGGTCAGTCTCTGGTAGGACAGTTTCTAGCAGGACAGTCTCTAGCAGGACAGTTTCTAGCAGGACAGTCTATAGCAGGACGGTCTCTGGTAGGACAGTGAATAGCAGGACAGTCTCTAGCAGGACACTCTCTGGTAGGACAATCTTTGGCTGGACAGTCCCTAGCAGGACAGTCTCTAGCAGGACAGTCTCTAGCAGGACAGTCTCTGGTAGGATAGTCTCTGATAGGACAATCTCTAGCAGGAGAGTTTCTGGCAGGACATTCTCTAGTAGGACAGTCTCTGGCAGGACAGTTTCAAGCGGGTCAGTCTCTGGTAGGACATACTCTAGCAGGACAGTCTCTGGCAGGGAGTCTCTGGTAAAACAGTCTCTATAGCAGGACAGTCTCTGGTAGGACGGTCTGTAGCAGGACAGTCTCTAGCAGGACAGTCTCTAGCAGGACAGTTTCTAGCAGGACAGTCTCTGGTAGGACGGTCTCTAGCAGGACAGCCTCTGATCGGACATTCTCTAGCAGGACAGTCTCTAGCTGGACAGTCTCTGGCAGGAGAGTCTCTGGTAGGTCAGTCTCTTGCAGGACAGTCTCTAGCAGGACAATCTCTTAGGACAGTCTTTGGCTGGACAGTCCCTAGCAGGACAGTTTTTGGCTGGACAGTCTCTCGCTGGACAGTCTTTGGCTGGGCAGTCTCTAGTAGGACATTCTCTAGCAGGACAGTCTCTGGTAGGGCAGTCTCTAGCAGGACAGTCTCTGGTAGGACAGTCTCTAGCAGGACAGTCTCTGGTAGGACTGTCTCTGGTAGGTCAGTCTCTAGCAGGACGGTCTCTGTTAGGACAGTCGCTGTCAGGACAGTCTCTAGCAGGACAGCCTCTGGCAGGACAGTTTCTGGCAGGACCATCTCTGGTAGGACAGTCTCTAGCAGGACAGTCTCTAGCAGGACAGTCTCTGGCAGGACAGTCGCTGGTAGGACAGTCTCTGGCAGGATAGTCTCTAGCAGGGCAGTGTCATGCAGGATAGTCTCTGGTAGGACAGTCTCTCGCAGGACATTCTTTGGCTGGATAGTCTCTAATAGGACATTCTTTGGCTGGACATTCTCTAGCAGGACAGTCTCTAGCAGGACAGTCTCTGGCTGGGCAGTCACTAGCAGGACCGTCTCTGGCAGGACAGTCTCTAGCAGGATAGTGTCTGGCTGGACAGTCTCTAGCAGGACAGTCTCTAGCAGGTCAGTCTCTGGCAGGACAGTCTCTAGCAGGACAGTCTCTAGCAGGTCAGTCTCTGGCAGGACAGTCTCTAGCAGGACAGTCTCTAGCAGCTCAGTCTCTGGTAGGACAGTTTCTAACAGGAAAGTCTCTAGCAGGACAGTGTCTAGCAGGACAGTCTATAGCAGGACGGTCTCTGGTAGGACAGTGAATAGCAGGACAGTCTCTAGCAGGACACTCTCTGGTAGGACAATCTTTGGCTGGACAGTCCCTTGCAGGAAAGTCTCTAGCAGGACAATCTCTAGCAGGACAGTCTCTGGTAGAATAGTCTCTGATACGACATTCTCTAGCAGGAGAGTCTCTGGCAGGACAGTCCCTTGCAGGACAGTCTCTAGCAGGACAGTCTCTTAGGACTGTCTTTGGCTGGACAGTCCCTATCAGGACAGTTTTTGGCTGGACAGTCTCTCGCAGGACAGTCTTTGGCTGGACAGTCTCTGGTAGGACATTCTCTGGCAGGACAGTCTCTGGTAGGACAGTGTCTGGTAGGTCAGTCTCTAGCAGGACACTCTCTGGTAGGACAGTCTCGAGCAGGACAGTCTATTGTAGGGCAGCCTCTGACAGGACAGTCTCTGGCAGGACAGTCTCTAGCAGGGCAGTCTCTAGCAGGACAGTCTCTGGCAGGACAGTCTCTGGCAGGACAGTCTCTAGCAGGACAGTCTATGGCAGTACTGTCTCCAGCAGGACAGTCTCTGGCTGGACAGTCTCTAGCAGGACAGTCTCTGGCAGGACAGTCTCTGGCAGGACAGTCTCTGGCTGGACAGTCTCTAGCAGGACAGTCTCCAGCAGGACAATCTCTAGCAGGACAGTCTCTGGCTGGACAGTATCTAGCAGGACAGTGTCTGGCAGGACAGTCTCTAGCAGGATAGTGTCTGGCTGGACAGTCTCTAGCAGGACAGTCTCTAGCAGGTCATTCTCTAGCAGGACATTCTCTAGCAGGACAGTCTCTAGCAGGACAGTCTCTATCAGGTCAGTCTCTGGCAGGACAGTCTGTAGCAGGACAGTCTCTAGCAGGTCAGTCTCTGGAAGGACAGTCTCTAGCAGGACAGTCTCTGGCAGGTCAGTCTCTGGTAGGACAGTTTCTAGCAGGACAGTCTCTAGCAGAACAGTGTCTAGTAGGACAGTCTATAGCAGGACGGTCTCTGGTAGGACAGTCTCTAGCAGGAAACTCTCTGGTAGGACAATCTTTGGCTGGACAGTCCCTAGCAGGACAGTCATTAGCAGGACAGTCTCTAGCAGGACAGTCTCTGGTAGGCTAGTCTCTGATAGGACAATCTCTAGCAGGAGAGTTTTTGGCAGGACATTCTCTAGTAGGACAGTCTCTGGCAGGACAGTTTCAAGCGGTCAGTCCCTCGTAGGACAGACTCTAGCAGGACAGTCTCTGGCAGGGAGTCTCTGGTAGAACAGTCTCTAGCAGGACAGTCTCTGGTAGGATGGTCTGTAGCAGGACAGTCTCTAGCAGGACAGTCTCTAGCAGGAAAGTTTCTAGCAGGACAGTCTCTGGTAGGACGGTCTCTAGCAGGACAGCCTCTGACCGTCAGTCTCTAGCAGGACAGTCTCTAGCAGGACAGTCTCTGGCAGGAGAGTCTCTGGTAGGACAGTCTCTAGCAGGACAGTCTCTAGCAGGTCAGTCTCTGGTAAGACAGTCTCTAGCAGGACAGTCTCTTAGGACAGTCTTTGGCTGGACAGTCCCTAGCAGGACAGTTTTTGGCTGGACAGTCTCTCGCAGGACAGTCTTTGGCTGGGCAGTCTCTAGTAGGACATTCTCTAGCAGGACAGTCTCTGGTAGGACTGTCTCTAGCAGGACAGTCTCTGGTAGGACAGTCTCTAGCTGGACAGTCTCTGGTAGGACTGTCTCTGGTAGGTCAGTCTCTAGCAGGACGGTCTCTGGTAGGACAGTCTCTGTCAGGACAGTCTCTAGCAGGTCTGCCTCTGGCAGGACAGTTTCTGGCAGGACCATCTCTGGTAGGACAGTCTCTAGCAGGACAGTCTCTAGCAGGACAGTCTCTGGCAGGACAGTCGCTCGTAGGACAGTCTCTGGCAGGATCGTTTCTAGCAGGGCAGTCTCTGGCAGGATAGTCTCTGGTAGGACAGTCTCTCGCAGGACAGTCTTTGGCTGGATAGTCTCTAATAGGACATTCTTTGGCTGGACATTCTCTAGCAGGACAGTCTCTAGCAGGACAGTCTCTGGCAGGACAGTCTTTACCAGAACCGTCTCTGGCAGGACATTCTCTAGCAGGATAGTGTCTGGCTGGACAGTCTCTAGCAGGACAGTGTCTAGCAGGTCAGTCTCTGGCAGGACAGTCTCTAGCAGGACAGTCTCTAGCAGGTCAGTCTCTAGCAGCTCAGTCTCTGGTAGGACTGTTTCTAGCAGGAAAGTCTCTAGCAGGATTGTGTCTAGCCGGACAGTCTATAGCAGGACGGTCTCTGGTAGGACAGTGAATAGCAGGACAGTCTCTAGCAGGACACTCTCTGGTAGGACAATCTTTGGCTGGACAGTCCCTTGCAGGAAAGTCTCTAGCAGGACAGTCTCTAGCAGGACAGTCTCTGGTAGGATAGTCTCTGCTACGACAGTCTCTAGCAGGAGAGTCTCTGGCAGGACAGTCTCTAGTAGGACAGACTCTGGCAGGACAGTATCAAGCGGGTCAGTCTCTGGTAGGACAGTCTCTGGTAGGACATTCCCTGGCATGGAGTCTCTGGTAGAACAGTCTCTAGCAGGACAATCTCTGGTAGGACGGTCTGTAGCAGGACAGTCTCTGGTAGGACAGTCTCTAGCGGGTCAGTCTCTGGTAGGACAGTCTCGAGCGGGTCAGTCTCTGGGAGGACAGTCTCTAGCAGGACAGTCTGTAGCAGGACAGTCTCAAGCAGGACTGTCTCTGGCCGGGGATTCTCTGGTAGGACAGTCTCTGGTAGGACAGTTTCTAGCAGGACAGTCTCTGGCAGGACAGTCTCTGGTAGGACAGTCTCTGGTAGGACAGTCTCTAGCAGGACAGTCTCTGGTAGGACGGTCTCTAGCAGGACAGTCTCTAGCAGCACAGTCTCTAGCAGGACAGTTTCTAGCAGGACAGTCTCTGGTAGGACGGTCTCTAGCAGGACAGTCTCTGGTAGGATAGTCTCTGATACGACATTCTCTAGCAGGAGAGTCTCTGGCAGGACAGTCTCTTGCAGGACAGTCTCTAGCAGGACAGTCTCTTAGGACAGTCTTTGGCTGGACAGTCCCTATCAGGACAGTTTTTGGCTGGACAGTCTCTCGCAGGACAGTCTTTGGCTGGACAGTCTCTGGTAGGACATTCTCTGGCAGGACAGTCTCTGGTAGGACAGTGTCTGGTAGGTCAGTCTCTAGCAGGACAGTCTCTGGTAGGACAGTCTCGAGCAGGACAGTCTATTGTAGGACAGCCTCTGACAGGACAGTCTCTGGCAGGACAGTCTCTAGCAGGGCAGTCTCTAGCAGGACAGTCTCTGGCAGGACAGTCTCTGGCAGGACAGTCTCTAGCAGGACAGTCTATGGCAGTACTGTCTCCAGCAGGACAGTCTCTGGCTGGACAGTCTCTAGCAGGACAGTCTCTGGCAGGACTGTCTCTGGCAGGACAGTCTCTGGCTGGACAGTCTCTAGCAGGACAGTCTCCAGCAGGACAGTCTCTAGCAGGACAGTCTCTGGCTGGACAGTATCTAGCAGGACAGTCTCTGGCAGGAGAGTCTCTGGTAGGACAGTCTCTAGCAGGACAGTCTCTAGCAGGTCAGTCTCTGGTAAGACAGTCTCCAGCAGGATAGTCTCTAGCAGGACAGTCTCTAGCAGGACAGTCTCTGGCAGGACAGTCTTTGGTAAGTCAGCCTCTAGCAGGACAGACTCTGGCTGGACAGTCTCTAGCAGGACAGTCTCTAGCACCTCAGTCTCTTAGGACAGTCTTTGGCTGGACAGTCCCTAGCAGGACAGTTTTTGGCTGGACAGTCTCTCGCAGGACAGTCTTTGGCTGGACAGTCTCTAGTAGGACATTCTCTAGCAGGACAGTCTGTGGTAGGACAGTCTCTGGTAGGACAGTCTCGAGCAGGACAGTCTCTGGTAGGACAGCCTCTGATAGGACAGTCTCTGGCAGGACAGTCTCTAGCAGGGCAGTCTCTGGCTGGACAGTCTCTAGCAGGACAGTCTCTGGAAGGACAGTCTCTGGCAGGACAGTCTCTGGCTGGACAGTCTCTAGCAGGACAGTCTCCAGCAGGATAGTCTGTAGCAGGACAGTCTATGGCAGTACTGCCTCCAGCAGGACAGTCTCTGGCTGGACAGTCTCTAGCAGGACAGTCTCTGGCAGGACAGTCTCTGGCAGGACAGTCTCTGGCTGGACAGTCTCTAGCAGGACAGTCTCCAGCAGGACAGTCTCTAGCAGGACAGTCTCTGGCTGGACAGTCTCTAGCAGGACAGTGTCTGGCAGGACAGTCTCTAGCAGGATAGTGTCTGGCTGGACAGTCTCTAGCAGGACAGTCTCCAGCAGGTCATTCTCTAGCAGGACATTCTCTAGCAGGACAGTCTCTAGCAGGACAGTCTCTAGCCGGTCAGTCTCTGGCAGGACAGTCTCTAGCAGGACAGTCTCTATCAGGTCAGTGTCTGGTAGGACAGTCTCTAGTAGGACAGTCTCTGGCAGGACAGTATCAAGCGGGTCAGTCTCTGGTAGGACAGTCTCTGGTAAGCCATTCTCTAGCGGGTCAGTCTCTGGTAGGACAGTTTCTAGCAGGAAAGTCTCTAGCAGGACAGTGTCTAGCAGGACAGTCTATAGCAGGACGGTCTCTGGTAGGACAGTGAATAGCAGGACAGTCTCTAGCAGGACACTCTCTGGTAGGACAATCTTTGGCTGGACAGTCCCTTGCAGGAAAGTCTCTAGCAGGACAGTCTCTAGCAGGACACTCTCTGGTAGGATAGTCTCTGATAGGACATTCTCTAGCAGGAGAGTCTCTGGCAGGACAGTCTCTTGCAGGACAGTCTCTAGCAGGACAGTCTCTTAGGACAGTCTTTGGCTGGACAGTCCCTATCAGGACAGTTTTTGGCTGGACAGTCTCTCGCAGGACAGTCTTTGGCTGGACAGTCTCTGGTAGGACATTCTCTGGCAGGACAGTCTCTGGTAGGACAGTGTCTGGTAGGTCAGTCTCTAGCAGGACAGTCTCTGGTAGGACAGTCTCGAGCAGGACAGTCTATTGTAGGACAGCCTCTGACAGGACAGTCTCTGGCAGGACAGTCTCTAGCATGGCAGTCTCTAGCAGGACAGTCTCTGGCAGGACAGTCTCTGGCAGGACAGTCTCTAGCAGGACAGTCTATGGCAGTACTGTCTCCAGCAGGACAGTCTCTGGCTGGACAGTCTCTAGCAGGACAGTCTCTGGCAGGACTGTCTCTGGCAGGACAGTCTCTGGCTGGACAGTCTCTAGCAGGACAGTCTCCAGCAGGACAGTCTCTAGCAGGACAGTCTCTGGCTGGACAGTATCTAGCAGGACAGTGTCTGGCAGGACAGTCTCTAGCAGGATAGTGTCTGGCTGGACAGTCTCTAGCAGGACAGTCACTAGCAGGTCATTCTCTAGCAGGACATTCTCTAGCAGGACATTCTCTAGCAGGACAGACTCTATCAGGTCAGTCTCTGGCAGGACAGTCTCTAGCAGGACAGTCTCTAGCAGGTCAGTCTCTGGAAGGACAGTCTCTAGCAGGACAGTCTCTGGCAGGTCAGTCTCTGGTAGGACAGTCTCTAGCAGGACAGTCTCTAGCAGAACAGTGTCTAGTAGGACAGTCTATAGCAGGACGGTCTCTGGTAGGATAGTCTCTATCAGGAAACTCTCTGGTAGGACAATCTTTGGCTGGACAGTCCCTAGCAGGACAGTCATTAGCAGGACAGTCTCTAGCAGGACAGTCTCTGGTAGGCTACTCTCTGATAGGACAATCTCTAGCAGGAGAGTTTCTGGCAGGACATTCTCTAGTAGGACAGTCTCTGGCAGGACAGTTTCAAGCGGTCAGTCCCTCGTAGGACAGACTCTAGCCGGACAGTCTCTGGCAGGGAGTCTCTGGTAGAACAGTCTCTAGCAGGACAGTCTCTGGTAGGATGGTCTGTAGCAGGACAGTCTCTAGCAGGACAGTCTCTAGCAGGACAGTTTCTAGCAGGACAGTCTCTGGTAGGACGGTCTCTAGCAGGACAGCCTCTGACCGTCAGTCTCTAGCAGGACAGTCTCTAGCAGGACAGTCTCTGGCAGGAGAGTCTCTGGCAGGACAGTCTCTAGCAGGACAGTCTCTAGCAGGTCAGTCTCTGGTAAGACAGTCTCTAGCAGGACAGTCTCTTAGGACAGTCTTTGGCTGGACAGTCCCTAGCAGGACAGTTTTTGGCTGGACAGTATCTGTCAGGACAGTCTTTGGCTGGGCAGTCTCTAGTAGGACATTCTCTAGCAGGACAGTCTCTGGTAGGACTGTCTCTAGCAGGACAGTCTCTGGTAGGACAGTCTCTAGCAGGACAGTCTCTGGTAGGACTGTCTCTGGTAGGTCAGTCTCTAGCAGGACGGTCTCTGGTAGGACAGTCTCTGTCAGGACAGTCTCTAGCAGGACTGCCTCTGGCAGGACAGTTTCTGGCAGGACCATCTCTGGTAGGACAGTCTCTAGCAGGACAGTCTCTAGCAGGACAGTCTCTGGCAGGACAGTCGCTCGTAGGACAGTCTCTGGCAGGATAGTTTCTAGCAGGGCAGTCTCTGGCAGGATAGTCTCTGGTAGGACAGTCTCTCGCAGGACAGTCTTTGGCTGGCTAGTCTCTAATAGGACATTCTTTGGCTGGACATTCTCTAGCAGGACAGTCTCTAGCAGGACAGTCTCTGGCAGGACAGTCTTTAGCAGAACCGTCTCTGGCAGTACATTCTCTAGCAGGATAGTGTCTGGCTGGACAGTCTCTAGCAGCACAGTCTCTAGCAGGTCAGTCTCTGGCAGGACAGTCTCTAGCAGGACAGTCTCTAGCAGGTCAGTCCCTGGCAGGACAGTCTCTAGCAGGACAGTCTCTAGCAGCTCAGTCTCTGGTAGGACTGTTTCTAGCAGGAAAGTCTCTAGCAGGATTGTGTCTAGCCGGACAGTCTATAGCAGGACGGTCTCTGGTAGGACAGTGAATAGCAGGACAGTCTCTAGCAGGACACTCTCTGGTAGGACAATCTTTGGCTGGACAGTCCCTTGCAGGAAAGTCTCTAGCAGGACAGTCTCTAGCAGGACAGTCTCTGGTAGGATAGTCTCTGCTACGACAGTCTCTAGCAGGAGAGTCTCTGGCAGGACAGTCTCTAGTAGGACAGTCTCTGGCAGGACAGTATCAAGCGGGTCAGTCTCTGGTAGGACAGTCTCTGGTAGGACATTCCCTGGCAGGGAGTCTCTGGTAGAACAGTCTCTAGCAGGACAATCTCTGGTAGGTCGGTCTGTAGCAGGACAGTCTCTGGTAGGACAGTCTCTAGCGGGTCAGTCTCTGGTAGGACAGTCTCGAGCGGGTCAGTCTCTGGGAGGACAGTCTCTAGCAGGACAGTCTGTAGCAGGACAGTCTCAAGCAGGACTGTCTCTGGCCGGGGATTCTCTGGTAGGACAGTCTCTGGTAGGACAGTTTCTAGCAGGACAGTCTCTGGCAGGAGAGTCTCTGGTAGGACAGTCTCTGGTAGGACAGTCTCTAGCAGGACAGTCTCTGGTAGGACGGTCTCTAGCAGGACAGTCTCTAGCAGGACAGTCTCTAGCAGGACAGTTTCTAGCAGGACAGTCTCTGGTAGGACGGTCTCTAGCAGGACAGCCTCTGATCGGACAGTCTCTAGCAGGACAGTCTCTAGCAGGACAGTCTCTGGCAGGAGAGTCTCTGGTAGGACAGTCTCTAGCAGGACAGTCTCTAGCAGGTCAGTCTCTGGTAAGACAGTCTCTGGCAGGACAGTCTCTAGCAGGACAGTCTCTAGCAGGACAGTCTCTGGCAGGAGAGTCTCTGGTAGGACAGTCTCTAGCAGGACAGTCTCTAGCAGGTCAGTCTCTGGTAAGACAGTCTCTAGCAGGACAGTCTCTATCTGGACAGTCTCTAGCAGGACAGTCTCTGGCAGGACAGTCTCTGGTAAGTCAGCCTCTCGCAGCACAGACTCTGGCTGGACAGTCTCTAGCAGGACAGTGTCTAGCACCTCAGTCTCTTAGGACAGTCTTTGGCTGGACAGTCCCTAGCAGGAAAGTTTTTGGCTGGACAGTCTCTCGCAGGACAGTCTTTGGCTGGACAGTCTCTAGTAGGACAGTCTCTAGCAGGACAGTCTCTGGTAGGCCAGTCTCTGATAGGACAGTCTCTGGTAGGTCAGTCTCTAGCAGGACCGTCTCTGGTAGGACAGTCTCTGGTAGGTCAGTCTCTAGCAGGACAGTCTCTGGTAGGACAGTCTCGAGCAGGACAGTCTCTGGTAGGACAGCCTCTGATAGGACAGTCTCTGGCAGGACAGTCTCTAGCAGGGCAGTCTCTCGCTGGACAGTCTCTAGCAGGACAGTCTCTGGCAGGACAGTCTCGGGCAGGACAGTCTCTGGCTGGAAAGTCTCTAGCAGGACAGTCTCCAGCAGGACAGTCTCTAGCAGGACAGTCTATGGCAGTACTGTCTCCAGCAGGACAGTCTCTGGCTGGACAGTCTCTAGCAGGACAGTCTCTGGCAGGACAGTCTCTGGCAGGACAGTCTCTGGCTGGACAGTCTCTAGCAGGACAGTCTCCAGCAGGACAGTCATTAGCAGGACAGTCTGTGGTTGGACAGTCTCTAGCAGGACAGTGTCTGGCAGGGCAGTCTCTAGCAGGATAGTGTCTGGCTGGACAGTCTCTAACAGGACAGTCTCTAGCAGGTCATTCTCTAGCAGGACATTCTATAGCAGGACAGTCTCTAGCAGGACAGTCTCTAGCAGGTCAGTCTCTGGCAGGACAGTCTGTAGCAGGACAGTCTCTATCAGGTCAGTGTCTGGTAGGACAGTCTATAGCAGGACAGTCTCTGGCAGGTCAGTCTCTGGTAGGACAGTTTCTTGCAGGACAGTCTCTAGCAGGACAGTGTCTAGCAGGACAGTCTATAGCAGGACACTCTCTGGTAGGACAATCTTTGGCTGGACAGTCCCTAGCAGGACAGTCTCTAGCAGGACAGTCTCTAGCAGGACAGTCTCTGGTAGGATAGTCTCTGATAGGACAATCTCTAGCAGGAGAGTCTCTGGCAGGACAGTCTCTAGTAGGACAGTCTCTGGCAGGACAGTATCAAGTGGGTCACTCTCTGGTAGGACAGACCCTGGTAAGCCATTCTCTAGCGGGTCTGTCTCTGGTAGGACAGTCTCTAGCGGGTCAGTCTCTAACAGTACAGTCTCTAGCAGGACAGTCTCTGGTAGGACAGCCTCTGATAGGACAGTCTCTGGCAGGACAGTCTCTAGCAGGGCAGTCTCTCGCTGGACAGTCTCTAGCAGGACAGTCTCTGGCAGGACAGTCTCTGGCTGGACAGTCTCTGGCTGGAAAGTCTCTAGCAGGACAGTCTCCAGCAGGACAGTCTCTAGCAGGACAGTCTATGGCAGTACTGTCTCCAGCAGGACAGTCTCTGGCTGGACAGTCTCTAGCAGGACAGTCTCTGGCAGGACAGTCTCTGGCAGGACAGTCTCTGGCTGGACAGTCTTTAGCAGGACCGTCTCCAGCAGGACAGTCTCTAGCAGGACAGTCTGTGGCTGGACAGTCTCTAGCAGGACAGTGTCTGGCAGGACAGTCTCTAGCAGGATAGTGTCTGGCTGGACAGTCTCTAACAGGACAGTCTCTAGCAGGTCATTCTCTAGCAGGACATTCTATAGCAGGACAGTCTCTAGCAGGACAGTCTCTAGCAGGTCAGTCTCTGGCAGGACAGTCTGTAGCAGGACAGTCTCTATCAGGTCAGTGTCTGGTAGGACAGTCTATAGCAGGACAGTCTCTGGCAGGTCAGTCTCTTAGGACAGTTTCTTGCAGGACAGTCTCTAGCAGGACAGTGTCTAGCAGGACAGTCTATAGCAGGACACTCTCTGGTAGGACAATCTTTGGCTGGACAGTCCCTAGCAGGACAGTCTCTAGCAGGACAGTCTCTAGCAGGACAGTCTCTGGTAGGATAGTCTCTGATAGGACAATCTCTAGCAGGAGAGTCTCTGGCAGGACAGTCTCTAGTAGGACAGTCTCTGACAGGACAGTATCAAGTGGGTCACTCTCTGGTAGGACAGACTCTGGTAAGCCATTCTCTAGCGGGTCTGTCTCTGGTAGGACAGTCTCTAGCGGGTCAGTCTCTAACAGTACAGTCTCTAGCAGGACAGTCTCTGGGAGGACAGTCTCTGGCAGGAGAGTCTCTGGTAGGAAACTCTCTGGTAGGACAGACTCTAGCAGGACAGTCCATGGCAGGAGAGTCTCTGGTGGGACAGTCCCTGGTAGGACAGTCTTTAGCAGGACAGTCTCTGGTAGGACGGTCTCTAGCAGGACAGTCTCTAGCAGGACAGTCTCTGGCAGGAGAGTTTCTTGCAGGCCAGTCTCTGGTAGGACGGTCTCTAGCAGGACAGCCTCTGATCGGACAGTGTCTAGCAGGACAGTCTCTAGCAGGACAGTCTCTGGCAGGAGAGTCTCTGGTAGGACAGTCTCTAGCAGGACAGGCTCTAGCAGGTCAGTCTCTGGTAAGACAGTCTCTAGCAGGACAGTCTCTAGCAGGACAGTCTCTGGCAGGACAGTCTCTGGCAGGACAGTCTTGGCAGGACAGTCTCTGGCAGGACAGTCTTTGGCTGGGCAGTCTCTAGTAGGACATTCTCTAGCAGGACTGTCTCTGGTAGGACAGTCTCTAGCAGGACAGTCTCTGGTAGGACAGTCTCTAGCAGGACAGTCTCTAGCAGGTCAGTCTCTGGCAGGACAGTCTCTAGCAGGACCATCTCTGGTAGGACAGTCTCTAGCAGGACAGTCTCTAGCAGGACAGTCTCTGGCTGGACAGTCTCTAGCAGGACCGTCTCTGGCAGGACAGTCTCTAGCAGGATAGTGACTGTCTGGACAGTCTCTAGCAGGACAGTCTCTAGCAGGTCATTCTCTAGCAGGACATTCTCTAGCAGGACAGTCTCTAGCAGGACAGTCTCTAGCAGGTCAGTCTCTGGCAGGACAGTCTCTAGCAGGACAGTCTCTAGCAGGTCAGTCACTGGTAGGACAGTCTCTAGCAGGACAGTCTCTAGCAATTCAGTCTCTGGTAGGACAGTTTCTAGCAGGACAGTGTCTAGCAGGACAGTGTCTAGCAGGACAGTCTATAGCAGGACGGTTTCTGGTAGGACAGTGAAGAGCAGGACAGTCTCTAGCAGGACACTCTCTGGTAGGACAATCTTTGGATGGAAAGTCCCTAGCAGGACAGTCTCTGGCAGGACAGTCTCTAGCAGGACAGCCTCTGGCAGGTCAGATTCTTGCAGAACCATCTCTGGTAGGACAGTCTCTAGCAGGACAGTCTCTAGCAGGACAGTCTCTGGCAGGACAGTCGCTGGTAGGACAGTCTCTGGCAGGATATTCTCTAGCAGGGCTGTCTCTGGCAGGATAGTCTCTGGTAGGACAGTCTCTTGCAGGACAGTCTTTGGCTGGATAGTCTCTAATAGGACAGTCTTTGGCTGGACATTCTCTAGCAGGACAGTCTCTGGCTGGACAGTCTCTAGCAGGACCGTCTCTGGCAGGACAGTCTCTAGCAGGATAGTGTCTGGCTGGACAGTCTCTAGCAGGACAATCTCTAGCAGGTCATTCTCTAGCAGGACATTCTCTAGCAGGACAGTCTCTAGCAGGACAGTCTCTAACAGGTCAGTCTCTGGCAGGACAGTCTCTAGCAGGACAGTCTCTAGCAGGTCAGTCTCTGGTAGGACAGTCTGTAGCAGGACAGTCTCTAGCAGCTCAGTCTCTGGTAGGACAGTTTCTAGCAGTAAAGTCTCTAGCAGGACAGTGTATAGCAGGACAGTCTATAGTAGGACGGTCTCTGGTAGGACAGTGAATAGCAGGACAGTCTCTTGCAGGACACTCTCTGGTAGGACAATCTTTGGCTGGACAGTCCCTAGTAGGACAGTCTCTGGTAGGATAGTCTCTGGTAGGACAGTCTCTAGCAGGAGAGTCTCTGGCAGGACAGTCTCTAGTAGGACAGTCTCTGGCAGGACAGTATCAAGCGGGTCAGTCTCTGGTAGGACATTCTCTAGCGGGTCAGTCTCTTGTAGGACAGTCTCTAGCGGGTCAGTCTCTGGTAGGACAGTCTCGAGCGGGTCAGTCTCTTGGAGGACAGTCTCTAGCAGGACAGTCTGTAGCAGGACAGTCTCTAGCAGGACTGTCTCTGGCCGTGGAGTCTCTGGTAGGACAGTCTCTGGTAGGACAGTCTCTAGCAGGACAGTCTCTGGCAGCAGAGTCTCTGGTAGGACAGTGTCTGGTAGGACAGTCTCTAGCAGGACAGTCTCTGGTAGGACGGTCTCTAGCAGGACAGTCTCTAGCAGGACAGTTTTTGGCTGGACAGTTTTTGGCTGGACAGTCTCTCGCAGGACAGTCTTTGGCTGGACAGTCTCTAGTAGGACATTCTCTAGCAGGACAGTCACTGGTAGGACAGTCTCTGGTAGGTCAGTCTCTAGCAGGACAGTCTCTGGTAGGACATTCTCTATCAGGACAGTATCTGATCGGACAGTGTCTAGCAGGACAGTCTCTAGCAGGACAGTCTCTGGCAGGAGAGTCTCTGGTAGGACAGTCTCTAGCAGGACAGTCTCTAGCAGGTCAGTCTCTGGTAAGACAGTCTCTAGCAGGACAGTCTCTAGCAGGACAGTCTCTGGCAGGACAGTCTCTGTCAGGACAGTCTTGGCAGGACAGTCTCTGGCAGGACAGTCTTTGGCTGGGCAGTCTCTAGTAGGACATTCTCTAGCAGGACTGTCTCTGGTAGGACAGTCTCTAGCAGGACAGTCTCTGGTAGGACAGTCTCTAGCAGGACAGTCTCTGGTAGGACTGTCTCTGGTAGGTCAGTCTCTATCAGGACGGTATCTGTTAGGATATTTTCTGTCAGGCCAGTCTCTAGCAGGACAGCCTCTGGCAGGACAGTTTCTGGCAGGACCATCTCTGGTAGGACAGTCTCTAGCAGGACAGTCTCTAGCAGGACAGTCTCTGGCTGGGCAGTCTCTAGCAGGACAGTCTCTGGCAGGACAGTCTCTAGCAGGATAGTGACTGTCTGGACAGTCTCTAGCAGGACAGTCTCTAGCAGGTCATTCTCTAGCAGGACATTCTCTAGCAGGACAGTCTCTAGCAGGACAGTCTCTAGCAGGTCAGTCTCTGGCAGGACAGTCTCTAGCAGGACAGTCTCTAGCAGGTCAGTCACTGGTAGGACAGTCTCTAGCAGGACAGTCTCTAGCAATTCAGTCTCTGGTAGGACAGTTTCTAGCAGGACAGTGTCTAGCAGGACAGTGTCTAGCAGGACAGTCTATAGCAGGACGGTTTCTGGTAGGACAGTGAAGAGCAGGACAGTCTCTAGCAGGACACTCTCTGGTAGGACAATCTTTGGATGGAAAGTCCCTAGCAGGACAGTCTCTGGCAGGACAGTCTCTAGCAGGACAGCCTCTGGCAGGTCAGATTCTTGCAGAACCATCTCTGGTAGGACAGTCTCTAGCAGGACAGTCTCTAGCAGGACAGTCTCTGGCAGGACAGTCGCTGGTAGGACAGTCTCTGGCAGGATATTCTCTAGCAGGGCTGTCTCTGGCAGGATAGTCTCTGGTAGGACAGTCTCTTGCAGGACAGTCTTTGGCTGGATAGTCTCTAATAGGACAGTCTTTGGCTGGACATTCTCTAGCAGGACAGTCTCTGGCTGGACAGTCTCTAGCAGGACCGTCTCTGGCAGGACAGTCTCTAGCAGGATAGTGTCTGGCTGGACAGTCTCTAGCAGGACAGTCTCTAGCAGGTCATTCTCTAGCAGGACATTCTCTAGCAGGACAGTCTCTAGCAGGACAGTCTCTAGCAGGTCAGTCTCTGGCAGGACAGTCTCTAGCAGGACAGTCTGTAGCAGGTCAGTCTCTGGTAGGACAGTCTGTAGCAGGACAGTCTCTAGCAGCTCAGTCTCTGGTAGGACAGTTTCTAGCAGTAAAGTCTCTAGCAGGACAGTGTATAGCAGGACAGTCTATAGTAGGACGGTCTCTGGTAGGACAGTGAATAGCAGGACAGTCTCTTGCAGGACACTCTCTGGTAGGACAATCTTTGGCTGGACAGTCCCTAGTAGGACAGTCTCTGGTAGGATAGTCTCTGGTAGGACAGTCTCTAGCAGGAGAGTCTCTGGCAGGACAGTCTCTAGTAGGACAGTCTCTGGCAGGACAGTATCAAGCGGGTCAGTCTCTGGTAGGACATTCTCTAGCGGGTCAGTCTCTTGTAGGACAGTCTCTAGCGGGTCAGTCTCTGGTAGGACAGTCTCGAGCGGGTCAGTCTCTGGGAGGACAGTCTCTAGCAGGACAGTCTGTAGCAGGACAGTCTCTAGCAGGACTGTCTCTGGCCGTGGAGTCTCTGGTAGGACAGTCTCTGGTAGGACAGGCTCTAGCAGGACAGTCTCTGGCAGCAGAGTCTCTGGTAGGACAGTGTCTGGTAGGACAGTCTCTAGCAGGACAGTCTCTGGTAGGACGGTCTCTAGCAGTACAGTCTCTAGCAGGACAGTTTTTGGCTGGACAGTTTTTGGCTGGACAGTCTCTCGCAGGACAGTCTTTGGCTGGACAGTCTCTAGTAGGACATTCTCTAGCAGGACAGTCTCTGGTAGGACAGTCTCTGGTAGGTCAGTCTCTAGCAGGACAGTCTCTGGTAGGACAGTCTCTAGCAGGACAGTATCTGGTAGGACAGCCTCTGATAGTACAGTCTCTGGCAGGACAGTCTCTAGCAGGGCAGTCTATGGCTGGATAGTCTCTAGCAGGACAGTCTCTAGCAGGACAGTCTCTAGCAGGACAGTCTCTAGCAGGACAGTCTCTGGCAGGACAGTCTCTGGCAGGACAGTCTCTGGCAGGACAGTCTCTAGCAGGACAGTCTTTGGCTGGGCAGTCTCTAGTAGGACATTCTCTGGCAGGACAGTATCTAGTAGGACAGTCTCTAGCAGGACAGTCTCTAGCAGGACAGTCTCTGGCAGGACAGTCTCTGGCAGGTCAGTCTCTGGTAAGACAGTCTCTAGCAGGACAGTCTCTAGCAGGACAGTCTCTAGCCGGACAGTCTCTTAGGACGGTCTCTAGCATGACAGTCTCTGGTAGGACAGTCTCTAGCAGGACAGTCTCTAGCAGGTCAGTCTCTGGTAAGACAGTCTCTAGCAGGACAGTCTCTAGCAGGACAGTCTCTGGCAGGACAGTCTCTGGCAGGACAGTCTCTCGCAGGACAGTCTTTGGCTGGGCAGTGTCTAGTAGGACATTCTCTGGCAGGACAGTATCTAGTAGGACAGTCTCTAGCAGGACAGACTCTGGTAGGACAGTCTCTAGCAGGATGGTATCTGGTAGGACAGTCTCTAGCAGGACCGCCTCTGGCAGGACAGTTTCTGCCAGGACCATCTCTGGTAGGACAGTCTCTAGCAGGACAGTCTCTAGCAGGACAGTCTCTGGCTGGACAGTCTCTAGCTGGACAGTCTCTGGCAGGACAGTCTCTAGCAGGATAGTGTCTGGCTGGACAGTCTCTAGCAGGACAGTGTCTAGCAGGTCATTCTCTAGCAGGACAGTCTCTAGCAGGTCAGTCTCTGGCAGGACAGTCTCTAGCAGGACAGTCTCTAGCAGGTCAGTCTCTGGTAGGACAGTCTCTAGCAGGACAGTCTCTAGCAATTCAGTCTCTGGTAGGGCAGTTTCTAGCAGGACAGTGTCTAGCAGAACAGTGTCTAGCAGGACAGTCTATAGCAGGACGGTCTCTGGTAGGACAGTGAATAGCAGGACAGTCTCTAGCAGGACACTCTCTGGTAGGACAATCTTTAGCTGGACAGTCCCTAGCAGGTCAGTCTCTAGCAGGACAGTCTCTAGCAGGACAGCCTCTGGCAGGACAGATTCTGGCAGGACCATCTCTGGTAGGACAGTCTCTAGCAGGACAGTCCCTGGCAGGACAGTCGCTGGTAGGACAGTCTCTGGCAGGATAGTCTCTAGCAGGGCAGTCTCTGTCAGGATAGTCTCTGGTAGGACAGTGAAGAGCAGGACAGTCTCTAGCAGGACACTCTCTGGTAGGACAATCTTTGGCTGGAAAGTCCCTAGCAGGACAGTCTGTGGCAGGACAGTCTCTAGCAGGACAGCCTCTGGCAGGTCAGATTCTTGCAGAACCATCTCTGGTAGGACAGTCTCTAGCAGGACAGTCTCTAGCAGGACAGTCTCTGGCAGGACAGTCGCTGGTAGGACAGTCTCTGGCAGGATATTCTCTAGCAGGGCTGTCTCTGGCAGGATAGTCTCTGGTAGGACAGTCTCTTTTGGACAGTCTTTGGCTGGATAGTCTCTAATAGGACAGTCTTTGGCTGGACATTCTCTAGCAGGACAGTCTCTAGCAGGACAGTCTCTAGCAGGACAGTCTCTGGCTGGACAGTCTCTAGCAGGACCGTCTCTGGCAGGACAGTCTCTAGCAGGATAGTGTCTGGCTGGACAGTCTCTAGCAGGACAGTCTCTAGCAGGTCATTCTCTAGCAGGACATTCTCTAGCAGGACAGTCTCTAGCAGGACAGTGTCTAGCAGGTCAGTCTCTGGCAGGACAGTCTCTAGCAAGACAGTCTGTAGCAGGTCAGTCTCTGGTAGGACAGTCTGTCGCAGGACAGTCTCTAGCAGCTCAGTCTCTGGTAGGACAGTTTCTAGCAGTAAAGTCTCTAGCAGGACAGTGTCTATCAGGACAGTCTATAGTAGGACGGTCTCTGGTAGGACAGTGAATAGCAGGACAGTCTCTAGCAGGACACTCTCTGGTAGGACAATCTTTGGCTGGACAGTCCCTAGTAGGACAGTCTCTGGTAGGATAGTCTCTGGTAGGACAGTCTCTAGCAGGAGAGTCTCTGGCAGGACAGTCTCTAGTAGGACAGTCTCTGGCAGGACAGTATCAAGCGGGTCAGTCTCTGGTAGGACATTCTCTAGCGGGTCAGTCTCTTGTAGGACAGTCTCTAGCGGGTCAGTCTCTGGTAGGACAGTCTCGAGCGGGTCAGTCTCTGGGAGGACAGTCTCTAGCAGGACAGTCTGTAGCAGGACAGTCTCTTGCAGGACTGTCTCTGGCTGTGGAGTCTCTGGTAGGACAGTCTCTGGTAGGAAAGTCTCTAGCAGGACAGTCTCTGGCAGCAGAGTCTCTGGTAGGACAGTGTCTGGTAGGACAGTCTCTAGCAGGACAGTCTCTAGCAGGACAGTCTCTGGCTGGGCAGTCTCTAGCAGGACAGTCTCTGGCAGGACAGTCTCTAGCAGGATAGTGACTGTCTGGACAGTCTCTAGCAGGACAGTCTCTAGCAGGTCATTCTCTAGCAGGACATTCTCTAGCAGGACAGTCTCTAGCAGGACAGTCTCTAGCAGGTCAGTCTCTGGCAGGACAGTCTCTAGCAGGACAGTCTCTAGCAGGTCAGTCACTGGTAGGACAGTCTCTAGCAGGACAGTCTCTAGCAATTCAGTCTCTGGTAGGACAGTTTCTAGCAGGACAGTGTCTAGCAGGACAGTGTCTAGCAGGACAGTCTATAGCAGGACGGTTTCTGGTAGGACAGTGAAGAGCAGGACAGTCTCTAGCAGGACACTCTCTGGTAGGACAATCTTTGGATGGAAAGTCCCTAGCAGGACAGTCTCTGGCAGGACAGTCTCTAGCAGGACAGCCTCTGGCAGGTCAGATTCTTGCAGAACCATCTCTGGTAGGACAGTCTCTAGCAGGACAGTCTCTAGCAGGACAGTCTCTGGCAGGACAGTCGCTGGTAGGACAGTCTCTGGCAGGATATTCTCTAGCAGGGCTGTCTCTGGCAGGATAGTCTCTGGTAGGACAGTCTCTTGCAGGACAGTCTTTGGCTGGATAGTCTCTAATAGGACAGTCTTTGGCTGGACATTCTCTAGCAGGACAGTCTCTGGCTGGACAGTCTCTAGCAGGACCGTCTCTGGCAGGACAGTCTCTAGCAGGATAGTGTCTGGCTGGACAGTCTCTAGCAGGACAGTCTCTAGCAGGTCATTCTCTAGCAGGACATTCTCTAGCAGGACAGTCTCTAGCAGGACAGTCTCTAGCAGGTCAGTCTCTGGCAGGACAGTCTCTAGCAGGACAGTCTGTAGCAGGTCAGTCTCTGGTAGGACAGTCTGTAGCAGGACAGTCTCTAGCAGCTCAGTCTCTGGTAGGACAGTTTCTAGCAGTAAAGTCTCTAGCAGGACAGTGTATAGCAGGACAGTCTATAGTAGGACGGTCTCTGGTAGGACAGTGAATAGCAGGACAGTCTCTTGCAGGACACTCTCTGGTAGGACAATCTTTGGCTGGACAGTCCCTAGTAGGACAGTCTCTGGTAGGATAGTCTCTGGTAGGACAGTCTCTAGCAGGAGAGTCTCTGGCAGGACAGTCTCTAGTAGGACAGTCTCTGGCAGGACAGTATCAAGCGGGTCAGTCTCTGGTAGGACATTCTCTAGCGGGTCAGTCTCTTGTAGGACAGTCTCTAGCGGGTCAGTCTCTGGTAGGACAGTCTCGAGCGGGTCAGTCTCTGGGAGGACAGTCTCTAGCAGGACAGTCTGTAGCAGGACAGTCTCTAGCAGGACTGTCTCTGGCCGTGGAGTCTCTGGTAGGACAGTCTCTGGTAGGACAGGCTCTAGCAGGACAGTCTCTGGCAGCAGAGTCTCTGGTAGGACAGTGTCTGGTAGGACAGTCTCTAGCAGGACAGTCTCTGGTAGGACGGTCTCTAGCAGTACAGTCTCTAGCAGGACAGTTTTTGGCTGGACAGTTTTTGGCTGGACAGTCTCTCGCAGGACAGTCTTTGGCTGGACAGTCTCTAGTAGGACATTCTCTAGCAGGACAGTCTCTGGTAGGACAGTCTCTGGTAGGTCAGTCTCTAGCAGGACAGTCTCTGGTAGGACAGTCTCTAGCAGGACAGTATCTGGTAGGACAGCCTCTGATAGTACAGTCTCTGGCAGGACAGTCTCTAGCAGGGCAGTCTATGGCTGGATAGTCTCTAGCAGGACAGTCTCTAGCAGGACAGTCTCTAGCAGGACAGTCTCTAGCAGGACAGTCTCTGGCAGGACAGTCTCTGGCAGGACAGTCTCTGGCAGGACAGTCTCTAGCAGGACAGTCTTTGGCTGGGCAGTCTCTAGTAGGACATTCTCTGGCAGGACAGTATCTAGTAGGACAGTCTCTAGCAGGACAGTCTCTAGCAGGACAGTCTCTGGCAGGACAGTCTCTGGCAGGTCAGTCTCTGGTAAGACAGTCTCTAGCAGGACAGTCTCTAGCAGGACAGTCTCTAGCCGGACAGTCTCTTAGGACGGTCTCTAGCATGACAGTCTCTGGTAGGACAGTCTCTAGCAGGACAGTCTCTAGCAGGTCAGTCTCTGGTAAGACAGTCTCTAGCAGGACAGTCTCTAGCAGGACAGTCTCTGGCAGGACAGTCTCTGGCAGGACAGTCTCTCGCAGGACAGTCTTTGGCTGGGCAGTGTCTAGTAGGACATTCTCTGGCAGGACAGTATCTAGTAGGACAGTCTCTAGCAGGACAGACTCTGGTAGGACAGTCTCTAGCAGGATGGTATCTGGTAGGACAGTCTCTAGCAGGACAGCCTCTGGCAGGACAGTTTCTGCCAGGACCATCTCTGGTAGGACAGTCTCTAGCAGGACAGTCTCTAGCAGGACAGTCTCTGGCTGGACAGTCTCTAGCTGGACAGTCTCTGGCAGGACAGTCTCTAGCAGGATAGTGTCTGGCTGGACAGTCTCTAGCAGGACAGTGTCTAGCAGGTCATTCTCTAGCAGGACAGTCTCTAGCAGGTCAGTCTCTGGCAGGACAGTCTCTAGCAGGACAGTCTCTAGCAGGTCAGTCTCTGGTAGGACAGTCTCTAGCAGGACAGTCTCTAGCAATTCAGTCTCTGGTAGGGCAGTTTCTAGCAGGACAGTGTCTAGCAGAACAGTGTCTAGCAGGACAGTCTATAGCAGGACGGTCTCTGGTAGGACAGTGAATAGCAGGACAGTCTCTAGCAGGACACTCTCTGGTAGGACAATCTTTAGCTGGACAGTCCCTAGCAGGTCAGTCTCTAGCAGGACAGTCTCTAGCAGGACAGCCTCTGGCAGGACAGATTCTGGCAGGACCATCTCTGGTAGGACAGTCTCTAGCAGGACAGTCCCTGGCAGGACAGTCGCTGGTAGGACAGTCTCTGGCAGGATAGTCTCTAGCAGGGCAGTCTCTGTCAGGATAGTCTCTGGTAGGACAGTGAAGAGCAGGACAGTCTCTAGCAGGACACTCTCTGGTAGGACAATCTTTGGCTGGAAAGTCCCTAGCAGGACAGTCTCTGGCAGGACAGTCTCTAGCAGGACAGTCTCTGGCAGCAGAGTCTCTGGTAGGACAGTGTCTGGTAGGACAATCTCTAGCAGGACAGTCTCTGGTAGGACGGTCTCTAGCAGGACAGTCTCTAGCAGGACAGTTTTTGGCTGGACAGTTTTTGGCTGGACAGTCTCTCGCAGGACAGTCTTTGGCTGGACAGTCTCTAGTAGGACATTCTCTAGCAGGACAGTCTCTGGTAGGACAGTCTCTGGTAGGTCAGTCTCTAGCAGGACAGTCTCTGGTAGGACAGTCTCTAGCAGGACAGTATCTGGTAGGACAGCCTCTGATAGTACAGTCTCTGGCAGGACAGTCTCTAGCAGGGCAGTCTATGGCTGGATAGTCTCTAGCAGGACAGTCTCTAGCAGGACAGTCTCTAGCAGGACAGTCTCTAGCAGGACAGTCTTTGGCTGGGCAGTCTCTAGTAGGACATTCTCTGGCAGGACAGTATCTAGTAGGACAGTCTCTAGCAGGACAGTCTCTAGCAGGACAGTCTCTGGCAGGACAGTCTCTGGCAGGTCAGTCTCTGGTAAGACAGTCTCTAGCAGGACAGTCTCTAGCAGGACAGTCTCTAGCCGGACAGTCTCTTAGGACGGTCTCTAGCATGACAGTCTCTGGTAGGACAGTCTCTAGCAGGACAGTCTCTAGCAGGTCAGTCTCTGGTAAGACAGTCTCTAGCAGGACAGTCTCTAGCAGGACAGTCTCTGGCAGGACAGTCTCTGGCAGGACAGTCTCTCGCAGGACAGTCTTTGGCTGGGCAGTGTCTAGTAGGACATTCTCTGGCAGGACAGTATCTAGTAGGACAGTCTCTAGCAGGACAGACTCTGGTAGGACAGTCTCTAGCAGGATGGTATCTGGTAGGACAGTCTCTGTCAGGACAGTCTCTAGCAGGACAGTCTCTGTCAGGACAGTCTCTAGCAGGACCGCCTCTGGCAGGACAGTTTCTGCCAGGACCATCTCTGGTAGGACAGTCTCTAGCAGGACAGTCTCTAGCAGGACAGTCTCTGGCTGGACAGTCTCTAGCTGGACAGTCTCTGGCAGGACAGTCTCTAGCAGGATAGTGTCTGGCTGGACAGTCTCTAGCAGGACAGTGTCTAGCAGGTCATTCTCTAGCAGGACAGTCTCTAGCAGGTCAGTCTCTGGCAGGACAGTCTCTAGCAGGACAGTCTCTAGCAGGTCAGTCTCTGGTAGGACAGTCTCTAGCAGGACAGTCTCTAGCAATTCAGTCTCTGGTAGGGCAGTTTCTAGCAGGACAGTGTCTAGCAGAACAGTGTCTAGCAGGACAGTCTATAGCAGGACGGTCTCTGGTAGGACAGTGAATAGCAGGACAGTCTCTAGCAGGACACTCTCTGGTAGGACAATCTTTAGCTGGACAGTCCCTAGCAGGTCAGTCTCTAGCAGGACAGTCTCTAGCAGGACAGCCTCTGGCAGGACAGATTCTGGCAGGACCATCTCTGGTAGGACAGTCTCTAGCAGGACAGTCCCTGGCAGGACAGTCGCTGGTAGGACAGTCTCTGGCAGGATAGTCTCTAGCAGGGCAGTCTCTGTCAGGATAGTCTCTGGTAGGACAGTGAAGAGCAGGACAGTCTCTAGCAGGACACTCTCTGGTAGGACAATCTTTGGCTGGAAAGTCCCTAGCAGGACAGTCTCTGGCAGGACAGTCTCTAGCAGGACAGCCTCTGGCAGGTCAGATTCTTGCAGAACCATCTCTGGTAGGACAGTCTCTAGCAGGACAGTCTCTAGCAGGACAGTCTCTGGCAGGACAGTCGCTGGTAGGACAGTCTCTGGCAGGATATTCTCTAGCAGGGCTGTCTCTGGCAGGATAGTCTCTGGTAGGACAGTCTCTTTTGGACAGTCTTTGGCTGGATAGTCTCTAATAGGACAGTCTTTGGCTGGACATTCTCTAGCAGGACAGTCTCTAGCAGGACAGTCTCTGGCTGGACAGTCTCTAGCAGGACCGTCTCTGGCAGGACAGTCTCTAGCAGGATAGTGTCTGGCTGGACAGTCTCTAGCAGGACAGTCTCTAGCAGGTCATTCTCTAGCAGGACATTCTCTAGCAGGACAGTCTCTAGCAGGACAGTGTCTAGCAGGTCAGTCTCTGGCAGGACAGTCTCTAGCGGGACAGTCTGTAGCAGGTCAGTCTCTGGTAGGACAGTCTGTCGCAGGACAGTCTCTAGCAGCTCAGTCTCTGGTAGGACAGTTTCTAGCAGTAAAGTCTCTAGCAGGACAGTGTCTATCAGGACAGTCTATAGTAGGACGGTCTCTGGTAGGACAGTGAATAGCAGGACAGTCTCTAGCAGGACACTCTCTGGTAGGACAATCTTTGGCTGGACAGTCCCTAGTAGGACAGTCTCTGGTAGGATAGTCTCTGGTAGGACAGTCTCTAGCAGGAGAGTCTCTGGCAGGACAGTCTCTAGTAGGACAGTCTCTGGCAGGACAGTATCAAGCGGGTCAGTCTCTGGTAGGACATTCTCTAGCGGGTCAGTCTCTTGTAGGACAGTCTCTAGCGGGTCAGTCTCTGGTAGGACAGTCTCGAGCGGGTCAGTCTCTGGGAGGACAGTCTCTAGCAGGACAGTCTGTAGCAGGACAGTCTCTTGCAGGACTGTTTCTGGCTGTGGAGTCTCTGGTAGGACAGTCTCTGGTAGGAAAGTCTCTAGCAGGACAGTCTCTGGCAGCAGAGTCTCTGGTAGGACAGTGTCTGGTAGGACAGTCTCTAGCAGGACAGTCTCTGGTAGGGCGGTCTCTAGCAGGACAGTCTCTAGCAGGACAGTCTCTAGCAGGACAGTTTTTGGCTGGACAGTCTCTCGCAGGACAGTCCTTGGCTGGACAGTCTCTAGTAGGACATTCTCTAGCAGGACAGTCTCTGGTAGGACAGTCTCTGGTAGGTCAGTCTCTAGCAGGACAGTCTCTGGTAGGACAGTCTCTAGCAGGACAGTATCTGGTAGGACAGTTTCTGCTAGGACAGTCTCTGGCAGGACAGTCTCTAGCAGGGCAGTCTCTGGCTGGATAGTCTCTAGCAGGACAGTCTCTAGCAGGACAGTCTCTGTTAGGACTATCTCTAGCAGGACAGTCTCTGGCAGGTCAGTCTCGGTAAGACAGTCTCTAGCAGGACAGTCTCTAGCAGGACAGTCTCTAGCCGGACAGTCTCTGTTAGGACGGTCTCTAGCATGACAGTCTCTGGTAGGACAGTCTCTAGCAGGACAGTCTCTAGCAGGTCAGTCTCTGGTGAGACAGTCTCTAGCAGGACAGTCTCTAGCAGGACAGTCTCTGGCAGGACAGTCTCTGGCAGGACAGTCTCTGGCAGGACAGTCTCTGGCAGGACAGTCTCTCGCAGGACAGTCTTTGTCTGGGCAGTCTCTAGTAGGACATTCTCTGGCAGGACAGTCTCTAGCAGGATGGTATCTGGTAGGACAGTCTCTGTCAGGACAGTCTCTAGCAGGACAGTCTCTGTCAGGACAGTCTCTAGCAGGACCGCCTCTGGCAGGACAGTTTCTGCCAGGACCATCTCTGGTAGGACAGTCTCTAGCAGGACAGTCTCTAGCAGGACAGTCTCTGGCTGGACAGTCTCTAGCTGGACAGTCTCTGGCAGGACAGTCTCTAGCAGGATAGTGTCTGGCTGGACAGTCTCTAGCAGGACAGTGTCTAGCAGGTCATTCTCTAGCAGGACAGTCTCTAGCAGGTCAGTCTCTGGCAGGACAGTCTCTAGCAGGACAGTCTCTAGCAGGTCAGTCTCTGGTAGGACAGTCTCTAGCAGGACAGTCTCTAGCAATTCAGTCTCTGGTAGGACAGTTTCTAGCAGGACAGTGTCTAGCAGGACAGTGTCTAGCAGGACAGTCTATAGCAGGACGGTCTCTGGTAGGACAGTGAATAGCAGGACAGTCTCTAGCAGGACACTCTCTGGTAGGACAATCTTTAGCTGGACAGTGCCTAGCAGGTCAGTCTCTAGCAGGACAGTCTCTAGCAGGACAGCCTCTGGCAGGACAGATTCTGGCAGGACCATCTCTGGTAGGACAGTCTCTAGCAGGACAGTCCCTGGCAGGACAGTCGCTGGTAGGACAGTCTCTGGCAGGATAGTCTCTAGCAGGGCAGTCTCTGGCAGGATAGTCTCTGGTAGGACAGTCTCTCGCAGGACAGTCTTTGGCTGGATAGTCTCTAATAGGACAGTCTTTGGCTGGACATTCTCTAGCAGGACAGTCTCTAGCAGGAAAGTCTCTGGCTGGACAGTCTCTAGCAGGACCGTCTCTGGCAGGACAGTCTCTAGCAGGATAGTGTCTGGCTGCCCGGTCTCTAGAAGGACGGTCTCTAGCAGGACAGTATCAAGCGGGTCAGTCTCTGGTAGGACAGTCTCTGGTAGGACATTCTCTAGCGGGTCAGTCTCTGGTAGGACAGTCTCTAGCGGGTCAGTCTCTGGTAGGACAGTCTCGAGCGGGTCAGTCTCTGGGAGGACAGTCTCTAGCAGGACAGTCTGTAACAGGACAGTCTCTAGCAGGACTGTCTCTGGCCGGGGAGTCTCTGGTAGGACAGTCTCTGTTAGGACAGTCTCTAGCAGGACAGTCTCTATCAGGAGAGTCTCTGGTATTACAGTCTCTGGTAGGACAGTCTCTAGCCGGACAGTCTCTGGTAGCACGGACTCTAGCAGGAAATTCTCTAGCAGGACAGTCTCTAGCAGGACAGCCTCTGATCGGACAGTGTCTAGCAGGACAGTCTCTAGCAGGACAGTCTCTGGCAGGAGAGTCTCTGGTAGGACAGTCTCTAGCAGGACAGTCTCTAGCAGGTTAGTCTCTGGTAAGACAGTCTCTAGCAGGACAGTCTCTAGCAGGACAGTCTCTAGCACGACAATCTCTAGCAGGACAGTCTCTCGCAGGACAGTCTCTGCTAGGTCAGTCTCTAGCAGGACAGTCTCTAGCAGCTCAGTCTCTTAGGACAGTCTTTGGCTGGACAGTCCCTAGCAGGACAGTTTTTGGCTGGACAGTCTCTCGCAGGACAGTCTTTGGCTGGACAGTCTCTAATAGGACATTCTCTAGCAGGACAGTCTCTGGTAGGACAGTCTCTTTTAGGTCAGTCTCTAGCAGGACAGTCTCTGGTAGGACAGTCTCGAGCAGGACAGTCTCTGGTAGGACAGCCTCTGAAAGGACAGTCTCTGGCAGGACAGTCTCTAGCAGGACAGTCTCTGGCTGGACAGTCTCTAGCTGGACAGTCTCTGGCAGGACAGTCTCTAGCAGGATAGTGTCTGGCTGGACAGTCTCTAGCAGGACAGTGTCTAGCAGGTCATTCTCTAGCAGGACAGTCTCTAGCAGGTCAGTCTCTGGCAGGACAGTCTCTAGCAGGACAGTCTCTAGCAGGTCAGTCTCTGGTAGGACAGTCTCTAGCAGGACAGTCTCTAGCAATTCAGTCTCTGGTAGGACAGTTTCTAGCAGGACAGTGTCTAGCAGGACAGTGTCTAGCAGGACAGTCTATAGCAGGACGGTCTCTGGTAGGACAGTGAATAGCAGGACAGTCTCTAGCAGGACACTCTCTGGTAGGACAATCTTTAGCTGGACAGTGCCTAGCAGGTCAGTCTCTAGCAGGACAGTCTCTAGCAGGACAGCCTCTGGCAGGACAGATTCTGGCAGGACCATCTCTGGTAGGACAGTCTCTAGCAGGACAGTCCCTGGCAGGACAGTCGCTGGTAGGACAGTCTCTGGCAGGATAGTCTCTAGCAGGGCAGTCTCTGGCAGGATAGTCTCTGGTAGGACAGTCTCTCGCAGGACAGTCTTTGGCTGGATAGTCTCTAATAGGACAGTCTTTGGCTGGACATTCTCTAGCAGGACAGTCTCTAGCAGGAAAGTCTCTGGCTGGACAGTCTCTAGCAGGACCGTCTCTGGCAGGACAGTCTCTAGCAGGATAGTGTCTGGCTGCACAGTCTCTAGAAGGACGGTCTCTAGCAGGACAGTATCAAGCGGGTCAGTCTCTGGTAGGACAGTCTCTGGTAGGACATTCTCTAGCGGGTCAGTCTCTGGTAGGACAGTCTCTAGCGGGTCAGTCTCTGGTAGGACAGTCTCGAGCGGGTCAGTCTCTGGGAGGACAGTCTCTAGCAGGACAGTCTGTAACAGGACAGTCTCTAGCAGTACTGTCTCTGGCCGCGGAGTCTCTGGTAGGACAGTCTCTGTTAGGACAGTCTCTAGCAGGACAGTCTCTATCAGGAGAGTCTCTGGTATTACAGTCTCTGGTAGGACAGTCTCTAGCAGGACAGTCTCTGGTAGCACGGACTCTAGCAGGAAATTCTCTAGCAGGACAGTCTCTAGCAGGACAGCCTCTGATCGGACAGTGTCTAGCAGGACAGTCTCTAGCAGGACAGTCTCTGGCAGGAGAGTCTCTGGTAGGACAGTCTCTAGCAGGACAGTCTCTAGCAGGTTAGTCTCTGGTAAGACAGTCTCTAGCAGGACAGTCTCTAGCAGGACAGTCTCTAGCACGACAATCTCTAGCAGGACAGTCTCTAGCAGCTCAGTCTCTTAGGACAGTCTTTGGCTGGACAGTCCCTAGCAGGACAGTTTTTGGCTGGACAGTCTCTCGCAGGACAGTCTTTGGCTGGACAGTCTCTAATAGGACATTCTCTAGCAGGACAGTCTCTGGTAGGACAGTCTCTTTTAGGTCAGTCTCTAGCAGGACAGTCTCTGGTAGGACAGTCTCGAGCAGGACAGTCTCTGGTAGGACAGCCTCTGAAAGGACAGTCTCTGGCAGGACAGTCTCTAGCAGTGCAGTCTATGGCTGGACAGTCTCTAGCCGGACACTCTCTAGCAGGACAGTCTCTGTTAGGACGGTCTCTAGCAGGACAGTCTCTAGCAGGACAGTCTCTGGCAGGACAGTCTCTGGCAGGACAGTCTCTGGCATGACAGTCTCTAGCAGGACAGTCTATGGCAGTACTGTATCCAGCAGGACAGTCTCTGGCTGGAAAGTCTCTAGCAGGACAGTCTCTGGCAGGACAGTCTCTGGCAGGACATTCTCTCTGGACAGTCTCTAGCAGGACAGTCTCCAGCAGGACAGTCTCTAGCAGGACAGTCTCTGGCTGGACAGTCTCTAGCAGGACAGTCTCTTCAGGACAGTCTCTAGCAGGATAGTGTCTGGCTGGACAGTCTCTAGCAGGACAGTCTCTAGCAGGTCATTCTCTAGCAGGACAGTCTCTAGCAGGACAGTCTCTAGCAGGTCAGTCTCTGGCAGGACAGTCTCTAGCAGGACAGTCTCTAGCAGGTCAGTCTCTGGTAGGACAGTCTCTAGCAGGACAGTCTCTGGCAGGTCAGTCTCTGCTAGGACAGTTTCTAGCAGGACAGTGTCTAGCAGGACAGTGTCTAGCAGGACAGTCTATAGCAGGACGGTCTCTGGTAGGACAGTGAATAGCAGGACAGTCTCTAGCAGGACACTCTCTGGTAGGACAATCTTTGGCTGGACAGTCCCTAGCAGGACAGCCTCTAGCAGGACAGTCTCTAGCAGGGCAGCCTCTGGTAGGATAGTCTCTGATAGGACAGTCTCTAGCAGGAGAGTCTCTGGCAGGACAGTCTCTAGTAGGACAGTCTCTGGCAGGACAGTATCAAGCGGGTCAGTCTCTGGAAGGACAGTCTCTGGTAAGGCATTCTCTAGCGGGTCAGTCTCTGGTAGGACAGTCTCTAGCGGGTCAGTCTCTGGTAGGACAGTCTCGAGCGGGTCAGTCTCTGGGAGGACAGTCTCTAGCAGGACAGTCTGTAACAGGACAGTCTCTAGCAGGACTGTCTCTGGCCGGGGAGTCTCTGGTAGGACAGTCTCTGTTAGGACAGTCTCTAGCAGGACAGTCTCTATCAGGAGAGTCTCTGGTATTACAGTCTCTGGTAGGACAGTCTCTAGCCGGACAGTCTCTGGTAGCACGGACTCTAGCAGGAAATTCTCTAGCAGGACAGTCTCTAGCAGGACAGCCTCTGATCGGACAGTGTCTAGCAGGACAGTCTCTAGCAGGACAGTCTCTGGCAGGAGAGTCTCTGGTAGGACAGTCTCTAGCAGGACAGTCTCTAGCAGGTTAGTCTCTGGTAAGACAGTCTCTAGCAGGACAGTCTCTAGCAGGACAGTCTCTAGCACGACAATCTCTAGCAGGACAGTCTCTCGCAGGACAGTCTCTGCTAGGTCAGTCTCTAGCAGGACAGTCTCTAGCAGCTCAGTCTCTTAGGACAGTCTTTGGCTGGACAGTCCCTAGCAGGACAGTTTTTGGCTGGACAGTCTCTCGCAGGACAGTCTTTGGCTGGACAGTCTCTAATAGGACATTCTCTAGCAGGACAGTCTCTGGTAGGACAGTCTCTTTTAGGTCAGTCTCTAGCAGGACAGTCTCTGGTAGGACAGTCTCGAGCAGGACAGTCTCTGGTAGGACAGCCTCTGAAAGGACAGTCTCTGGCAGGACAGTCTCTAGCAGGACAGTCTCTGGCTGGACAGTCTCTAGCTGGACAGTCTCTGGCAGGACAGTCTCTAGCAGGATAGTGTCTGGCTGGACAGTCTCTAGCAGGACAGTGTCTAGCAGGTCATTCTCTAGCAGGACAGTCTCTAGCAGGTCAGTCTCTGGCAGGACAGTCTCTAGCAGGACAGTCTCTAGCAGGTCAGTCTCTGGTAGGACAGTCTCTAGCAGGACAGTCTCTAGCAATTCAGTCTCTGGTAGGACAGTTTCTAGCAGGACAGTGTCTAGCAGGACAGTGTCTAGCAGGACAGTCTATAGCAGGACGGTCTCTGGTAGGACAGTGAATAGCAGGACAGTCTCTAGCAGGACACTCTCTGGTAGGACAATCTTTAGCTGGACAGTGCCTAGCAGGTCAGTCTCTAGCAGGACAGTCTCTAGCAGGACAGCCTCTGGCAGGACAGATTCTGGCAGGACCATCTCTGGTAGGACAGTCTCTAGCAGGACAGTCCCTGGCAGGACAGTCGCTGGTAGGACAGTCTCTGGCAGGATAGTCTCTAGCAGGGCAGTCTCTGGCAGGATAGTCTCTGGTAGGACAGTCTCTCGCAGGACAGTCTTTGGCTGGATAGTCTCTAATAGGACAGTCTTTGGCTGGACATTCTCTAGCAGGACAGTCTCTAGCAGGAAAGTCTCTGGCTGGACAGTCTCTAGCAGGACCGTCTCTGGCAGGACAGTCTCTAGCAGGATAGTGTCTGGCTGCACAGTCTCTAGAAGGACGGTCTCTAGCAGGACAGTATCAAGCGGGTCAGTCTCTGGTAGGACAGTCTCTGGTAGGACATTCTCTAGCGGGTCAGTCTCTGGTAGGACAGTCTCTAGCGGGTCAGTCTCTGGTAGGACAGTCTCGAGCGGGTCAGTCTCTGGGAGGACAGTCTCTAGCAGGACAGTCTGTAACAGGACAGTCTCTAGCAGTACTGTCTCTGGCCGCGGAGTCTCTGGTAGGACAGTCTCTGTTAGGACAGTCTCTAGCAGGACAGTCTCTATCAGGAGAGTCTCTGGTATTACAGTCTCTGGTAGGACAGTCTCTAGCAGGACAGTCTCTGGTAGCACGGACTCTAGCAGGAAATTCTCTAGCAGGACAGTCTCTAGCAGGACAGCCTCTGATCGGACAGTGTCTAGCAGGACAGTCTCTAGCAGGACAGTCTCTGGCAGGAGAGTCTCTGGTAGGACAGTCTCTAGCAGGACAGTCTCTAGCAGGTTAGTCTCTGGTAAGACAGTCTCTAGCAGGACAGTCTCTAGCAGGACAGTCTCTAGCACGACAATCTCTAGCAGGACAGTCTCTCGCAGGACAGTCTCTGCTAGGTCAGTCTCTAGCAGGACAGTCTCTAGCAGCTCAGTCTCTTAGGACAGTCTTTGGCTGGACAGTCCCTAGCAGGACAGTTTTTGGCTGGACAGTCTCTCGCAGGACAGTCTTTGGCTGGACAGTCTCTAATAGGACATTCTCTAGCAGGACAGTCTCTGGTAGGACAGTCTCTTTTAGGTCAGTCTCTAGCAGGACAGTCTCTGGTAGGACAGTCTCGAGCAGGACAGTCTCTGGTAGGACAGCCTCTGAAAGGACAGTCTCTGGCAGGACAGTCTCTAGCAGGGCAGTCTATGGCTGGACAGTCTCTAGCCGGACACTCTCTAGCAGGACAGTCTCTGTTAGGACGGTCTCTAGCAGGGCAGTCTCTAGCAGGACAGTCTCTGGCAGGACAGTCTCTGGCAGGACAGTCTCTGGCATGACAGTCTCTAGCAGGACAGTCTATGGCAGTACTGTCTCCAGCAGGACAGTCTCTGGCTGGAAAGTCTCTAGCAGGACAGTCTCTGGCAGGACAGTCTCTGGCAGGACATTCTCTCTGGACAGTCTCTAGCAGGACAGTCTCCAGCAGGACAGTCTCTAGCAGGACAGTCTCTGGCTGGACAGTCTCTAGCAGGACAGTCTCTTCAGGACAGTCTCTAGCAGGATAGTGTCTGGCTGGACAGTCTCTAGCAGGACAGTCTCTAGCAGGTCATTCTCTAGCAGGACATTCTCTAGCAGGACAGTCTCTAGCAGGACAGTCTCTAGCAGGTCAGTCTCTGGCAGGTCAGTCTCTAGCAGGACAGTCTCTAGCAGGTCAGTCTCTGGTAGGACAGTCTCTAGCAGGACAGTCTCTGGCAGGTCAGTCTCTGCTAGGACAGTTTCTAGCAGGACAGTGTCTAGCAGGACAGTGTCTAGCAGGACAGTCTATAGCAGGACGGTCTCTGGTAGGACAGTGAATAGCAGGACAGTCTCTAGCAGGACACTCTCTGGTAGGACAATCTTTGGCTGGACAGTCCCTAGCAGGACAGCCTCTAGCAGGACAGTCTCTAGCAGGACAGCCTCTGGTAGGATAGTCTCTGATAGGACAGTCTCTAGCAGGAGAGTCTCTGGCAGGACAGTCTCTAGTAGGACAGTCTCTGGCAGGACAGTATCAAGCGGGTCAGTCTCTGGAAGGACAGTCTCTGGTAAGGCATTCTCTAGCGAGTCAGTCTCTGGTAGGACAGTCTCTAGCGGGTCAGTCTCTGGTAGGACAGTCTCGAGCGGGTCAGTCTCTGGGAGGACAGTCTCTAGCAGGACAGTCTCTAGCAGGACAGTCTCTAGCAGGACAGTCTTTGGCAGGAGATTCTCTGGTAGGACAGTCTCTGGTAGGACAGACTCTAGCAGGAAAGTCTCTGGCAGGAGAGTCTCTGGTAGGACAGTCTCTGGTAGGACAGTCTCTAGCAGGACAGTCTGTGGTAGGACGGTCTCTAGCAGGACAGTCTCTAGCAGGACACTCTCTAGCAGGACAGTTTCCAGCAGGACAGTCTCTGGTAGGACGGTCTCTAGCAGGACAGCCTCTGATCGGACAGTGTCTAGCAGGACTGTCTCTAGCAGGACAGTCTCTGGCAGGAGAGTCTCTGGTAGGACAGTCTCTAGCAGGACAGTCTCTAGCAGGTCAGTCTCTGGTAAGACAATCTGTAGCAGGACAGTCTCTAGCAGGACAGTCTTTGGCAGGACAGTCTCTGGCAGGACAGTCTCTGGCAGGACAGTCTTTCGCAGGACAGTCTCTGGTAGGACGGTCTCTAGCAGGACAGTCTCTGGTAGGACAGTCTCTAGCCGGACAGTCTCTGGTAGGACTGTCTCTGGTAGGTCAGTCTCTAGCAGGATGGTATCTGGTAGGACAGTCTCTGTCAGGACAGTCTCTAGCAGGAATGCCTCTGGCAGGACAGTTTCTGGCAGGACCATCTCTGGTAGGACAGTCTCTAGCCGGACAGTCTCTAGCAGGACAGTCTCTGGCTGGACAGTCTCTAGCTGGACAGTCTCTGGCAGGACAGTCTCTAGCAGGATAGTGTCTGGCTGGACAGTCTCTAGCAGGACAGTCTCTAGCAGGTCATTCTCTAGCAGGACATTCTCTAGCAGGACAGTCTCTAGCAGGACTGTCTCTAGCAGGTCAGTCTCTGGCAGGACAGTCTCTAGCAGGACAGTCTCTAGCAGGTCAGTCTCTGGTAGGACAGTCTCTAGCAGGACAGTCTCTAGCAATTCAGTCTCTGGTAGGACAGTTTCTAGCCGGACAGTCTCGAGCAGGACAGTGTCTAGCAGGACAGTCTATAGCAGGACGGTCTCTGGTAGGACAGTGAATAGTAGGACAGTCTCTAGCAGGACACTCTCTGGTAGGACAATCTTTGGCTGCACAGTCCCTAGCAGGACAGTCTCTAGCAGGACTGTCTCTAGCAGGACAATCTCTGGTAGGATAGTCTCTGATAGGACAATCTCTAGCAGGAGAGTCTCTGGCAGGACAGTCTCTAGTAGGACAGTCTCTGGCAGGACAGTAGCAAGCGGGTCAGTCTCTGGTAGGACGGTCTCTGGTACGACAGTGAATAGCAGGACAGTCTCTAGCAGGACACTCTCTGGCAGGAGAGTCTCTGGTAGGACAGTCTCTGGTAGGACAGTCTCTTGTAGGACAGTCTGTAGCAGGACCGTCTCTAGCAGTAGAGTCTCTAGCAGGACAGTCTCTAGCTGAACCGTCTCTGGCAGGACAGTCCCTAGCAGGGCATTTTTCTGCTGGACAGTCTCTCGCAGGACAGTCTTTAGCTGGACTGTCTCTAGTAGGACATTCTCTAGCAGGACAGTCTCTGGTAGGACAGTCTCTGGTAGGTCAGTCTCTAGCAGGAAAGTCTCAAGCAGGACAGTCTCTGGTAGGTCAATCTCTAGCAGGCCAGTCTCTAGCAGGTCAGTCTCTGGTTGGACAGTTTCTGGCAGGACAGTCTCTAGCAGGACAGTGTCTAGCAGGTCAGTCTCTGGTCGGACAGTTTCTGGCAGGACAGTCTCTAGCAGGACAGTGTCTAGCAGGACAGTCTATAGCAGGACACTCTCTGGCAGGAGAGTCTCTGGTAGGACAGTCTCTGGTAGGACAGTCTCTGGTAGGACAGTCTCTGGCAGGAGAGTCTCTAGCAGGACAGACTCTAGCAGGACAGTCTCTAGCAGGACAGTCTCTAGCAGGACCGTCTCTGGTAGGTCAGTCTCTAGCAGGACAGTCTTTGGCTGGACAGTCCCTATCAGGACAGTTTTTTGCTGGACAGTCTCTCGCAGGACAGTCTTTGGCTGGACTGTCTCCAGTAGGACATTCTCTGGCAGGACAGTCTCTGGTAGGACAGTCTCTAGCAGGACAGTCTCAAGCAGGACAGTCTCTTGTAGGACAGTCTCTAGCAGGACAGGCTCTGGTAGGACAGTCTCTAGCGGGACAGTCTCTGGTAGGACATTCTCTAGCAGGACAGTCTCTGGTAGGACAGTCTCTGGAAGGTCAGTCTCTAGCAGGACGGTCTGTGGTAGGACAGTGTCTGTCAGGACAGTCTCTAGCAGGACAGCCTCTGGCAGGACAATTTCTGGCAGGACCATCTCTGGAGGACAGTCTCTAGCAGGACAGTCTCCTGCCGGACAGTCTCTGGCAGGACAGTCGCTGGTAGGACAGTCTCTGGCAGGACAGTCACTAGCAGGGCAGTCCCTGGCAGGATAGTCTCTGGTAGGACAGTCTGTCGCAGGACAGTCTTTGGCTGGACAGTCTCTAGTAGGACAGTCTTTGGCTTCACAGTCTCTAGCAGGACATTCTCTAACAGGACAGACTGTAGCAGGACAATCTCTGATAGGTCATTCTCCAGCAGGACAGTCTCGAGCAGGACAGTCTCTGGCAGGTCAGTGTCTGGTAGGACAGTCTCTAGCAGGAAATTCTCTGGCAGGACAGTCCCTGGTAGGACAGTCTCTAGCAGGACAGTCTCTGGCAGGACATTTTCTGGTAGGACAGTCTCTAGCATGACAGTCTCTGGTAGGACAGTCTCTAGCAGGACAGTCTCTAGCAGGTCAGTCTCTGGTAGACACTCTCTAGCAGGACAGTCTCTAGCCGGACAGTCTCTAGCAGGACAGTGTCTTTCAGGACAGTCTCTGGCTGGACAGTCTCTAGCAGGACAGTCTCTGGCAGGAGAGTCTCTCGTAGGACAGTCTCTGGTAGGACAGTCTCTGGTAGGACAGTCTCTGGCAGGAGAGTCTCTAGCAGGACAGTCTCTAGCAGGACAGTCTCTAGCAGGACAGTCTCTAGCAGGTCAGTCTCTGGTAGACACTCTCTAGCAGGACAGTCTCTAGCCGGACAGTCTCTAGCAGGACAGTGTCTGGCATGACCGTCTCTGGCTGGACAGTCTCTAGCAGGACAGTCTCTGGCAGGAGAGTCTCTCGTAGGACAGTCTCTGGTAGGACAGTCTCTGGTAGAACAGTCTCTGGCAGGAGAGTCTCTAGCAGGACAGTCTCTAGCAGGACAGTCTCTAGCAGGACAGTCTCTGGCAGGACAGTCTCTGGTAGGTAAGTCTCTAGCAGGACAGTCTCTGGCAGGATAGTCTCTGGCAGGACAGTTTCTGGCACGACCATCTCTGGTAGGACAGTCTCTGGTAGGACAGTCTCTGGCAGGTCAGTTTCTAGCAGGACTGTCTCTAGTAGGACAGTCTCTGGCAGCACAGTCTCTCGTAGTACCGTCTCTAACAGGTCAGTCTCTGGTAGGACAGTCTCTAGCAGGACAGTCTCTGGCAGGACAGTGTCTGGTAGGACAGTCTCTAGCAGGACAGTCTCTGGCAGGACAGTCCCTGGTAGGACAGTCTCTAGCAGGACAGTTTCTGGAAGGACAGTCTCTGGCAGGACAGTTTCTAGTAGGACATTCTCTAGCAGGGAATTCTCTGGTAGGACAGTCTCTGGTAGGTCAGTCTCTAGCAGGACAGTCTCTGGTAGGACAGTCTCTAGCAGGTCAGTCTCTGGTAGGACAGTTTCTAGCAGGACAGTCTGTAGCAGGACAGTGTCTAGCAGGACAATCTATAGCAGGACGGTCTCTGCTAGGACAGTGAATAGCAGGACCGTCTCTAGCAGGACAGTCTCTGGCAGGAGAGTCTCTGGTAGGACAGTCTCTGGTAGGACAGTCTCTGGCAGGACAGTTACTAGCAGCACAGTCTCTGGCAGGACAGTCTCTGGTAGGTCAGTCTCTAGCAGGACTGTCTTTGGCTGGACAGTCCCTAGCAGGACAGTTTTTTGCTGGTCAGTCTCTCGCAGGACAGTCTTTGGCTGGACTGTCTCTTGTAGGACATTCTCTAGCAGGACAGTCTCTGGTAGGACAGTCTTTAGGAGGACAGTCTCAAGCAGGACAGTCTCTTGTACGACAGTCTCTAGCAGGTCAGTCTCTGGTAGGACAGTCTCTAGCAGGACAGTCCCTAGCAGGTCAGTCTCTTGTAGGACAGTTTCTGGCAGGACAGTCTCTAGCAGGACAGTGTCTAGCAGGACAGTCTATAGCAGGACACTCTCTGGCAGGAGAGTCTCTGGTAGGACAGTCACTGGTAGGACAGTCTCTGGTAGGACAGTCTCTGGCAGGAGAGTCTCTAGCAGGACAGGCTCTAGCAGGACAGTCTCTAGCAGGACAGTCTCTAGCAGGACCGTCTCTGGTAGGTCAGTCTCTAGCAGGACAGTCTTTGGCTGGACAGTCCCTAGCAGGATAGTTTTTTGCTGGACAGTGTCTCGCAGGACAGTCTTTGGCTGGACTGTCTCCAATAGGACATTCTCTGGCAGGACAGTCTCTGGTAGGACAGTCTCTAGCAGGACAGTCTCAAGCAGGACAGTCTCTTTTAGGACAGTCTCTAGCAGGACAGTCTCTGGTAGGACAGTCTCTAGCGGGACAGTCTCTGGTAGGACATTCTCTAGCAGGACAGTCTCTGGTAGGACAGTCTCTGGTAGGTCAGTCTCTAGCAGGACGGTCTGTGGTAGGACAGTGTCTGTAAGGACAGTCTCTAGCAGGACAGCCTCTGGCAGGACAATTTCTGGCAGGACCATCTCTGGTAGGACAGTCTCTAGCAGGACAGTCTCCTGCCGGACAGTCTCTGGCAGGACAGTCGCTGGTAGGACAGTCTCTGGCAGGACAGTCACTAGCAGGGCAGTCCCTGGCAGGATAGTCTCTGGTAGGACAGTCTCTCGCAGGACAGTCTTTGGCTGGACAGTCTCTAGTAGGACAGTCTTTGGCTTCACAGTCTCTAGCAGGACAGTCTCTAACAGGACAGACTGTAGCAGGACAGTCTCTGATAGGTCATTCTCCAGCAGGACAGTCTCTAGCAGGACAGTCTCTGGCAGGTCAGTGTCTGGTAGGACAGTCTCTAGCAGGAAATTCTCTGGCAGGACAGTCCCTGGTAGGACAGTCTCTAGCAGGACAGTCTCTGGCAGGACATTTTCTGGTAGGACAGTCTCTAGCAGGACAGTCTCTGGTAGGACAGTCTCTAGCAGGACAGTCTCTAGCAGGTCACTCTCTGGTAGACACTCTCTAGCAGGACAGTCTCTAGCCGGACAGTCTCTAGCAGGACAGTGTCTGGCAGGACAGTCTCTGGCTGGACAGTCTTTAGCAGGACAGTCTCTGGCAGGAGAGTCTTTCGTAGGACAGTCTCTGGTAGGACAGTCTCTGGTAGGACAGTCTCTGGCAGGAGAGTCTCTAGCAGGACAGTCTCTAGCAGGACAGTCTCTAGCAGGACAGTCTCTGGCAGGACAGTCTCTGGTAGGTAAGTCTCTAGCAGGACAGTCTCTGGCAGGATAGTCTCTGGCAGGACAGTTTCTGGCACGACCATCTCTGGTAGGACAGTCTCTGGTAGGACAGTCTCTGGCAGGTCAGTCTCTAGCAGGACAGTCTCTAGTAGGACAGTCTCTGGCAGCACAGTCTCTCGTAGTACCGTCTCTAACAGGTCAGTCTCTGGTAGGACAGTCTCTAGCAGGACAGTCTCTGGCAGGACAGTGTCTGGTAGGACAGTCTCTAGCAGGACAGTCTCTGGCAGGACAGTCCCTGGTAGGACAGTCTCTAGCAGGACAGTCTCTGGAAGGACAGTCTCTGGCAGGACAGTTTCTAGTAGGACATTCTCTAGCAGGGAATTCTCTGGTAGGACAGTCTCTGGTAGGTCAGTCTCTAGCAGGACAGTCTCTGGTAGGACAGTCTCTAGCAGGTCAGTCTCTGGTAGGACAGTCTGTAGCAGGACAGTCTCTAGCAGGTCAGTCTCTGGTAGGACAGTTTCTAGCAGGACAGTCTCTAGCAGGACAGTGTCTAGCAGGACAGTCTATAGCAGGACGGTCTCTGGTAGGACAGTGAATAGCAGGACAGTCTCTAGCAGCACAGTCTCTGGCAGGACAGTCTCTGGTAGGTCAGTCTCTAGCAGGACTGTCTTTGGCTGGACAGTCCCTAGCAGGACAGTTTTTTGCTGGACAGTCTCTCGCAGGACAGTCTTTGGCTGGACTGTCTCTAGTAGGACATTCTCTAGCAGCACAGTCTCTGGCAGGACAGTCTCTGGTAGGTCAGTCTCTAGCAGGACTGTCTTTGGCTGGACAGTCCCTAGCAGGACAGTTTTTTGCTGGACAGTCTCTCGCAGGACAGTCTTTGGCTGGACAGTCTCTGGCAGGTCAGTCTCTAGCAGGCCAGTCTCTGGTAGGACAGTCTCTAGGAGGACAGTCTCAAGCAGGACAGTCTCTTGTACGACAGTCTCTAGCAGGCCAGTCTCTGGTAGGACAGTCTCTAGCACGACAGTATCTAGCAGGTCAGTCTCTGGTAGGACAGTTTCTGGCAGGACAGTCTCTAGCACGACAGTCTCTGGCAGGACAGTCTCTTAGTGTACCGTCTCTAACAGGTCAGTCTCTGGTAGGACAGTCTCTAGCAGGACAATCTCTGGCAGGACATTGTCTGGTAGGACAGTCTCCAGCAGGACAGTCTCTGGCAGGACAGTCCCTGGTAGGACATTCTCCAGCAGGACAGTCTCTGGCAGGACATTCTCTGGTAGGACAGTCTCTAGCAGGACAGTCTCTGGTAGGAAAGTCTCTAGCAGGACAGTCTCTAGCAGGTCAGTCTCTGGTACACAGTCTCTAGCAGGACAGTCTCTAGCCGGACAGTCTCTGGTAGACAGTCTCTAGCAGGACAGTCTCTAGCCGGACAGTCTCTAGCAGGACAGTCTCTGGTAGGACAGTCTCTAGCAGGACAGCCTCTAGCATGTCAATCTCTGGTAGACAGTCTCTAGCAGGACAGTCCCTAGCCGGACAGTCTCTAGCAGGACAGTCTCTGGCAGGACAGTCTCTGGCTGGACAGTCTCTGGAAGGACAGTCTCTGGCAGGACAGTCTCTAGCAGGACATTCTCTAGCAGGACATTCTCTGGTAGGACAGTCTCTGGCTGGACAGTCTCTGGAAGGACATTCTCTGGCAGGACAGTTTCTAGTAGGTCATTCTCTAGCAGGACATTCTCTGGTAGGACAGTCTCTGGTAGGTCAGTCTCTAGCAGGACAGTCTCTGGTAGGACAGTCGCTAGCAGGTCAGTCTCTGTTAGGACAGTCTCTAGCAGGACAGTCTCTAGCAGGACAGTCTCTGGTAGGACAGTGAATAGCAGGACAGTCTCTAGCAGGACACTCTCTGGCAGTAATGTCTCTGGTAGGACAGTCTCAGTTAGGACAGTTTCTGGTAGGACAGTCTCTAGCAGGACAGTCTCTGGCAGGAGAGTCTCTGGTAGGACAGTCTCTGGTAGGACATTCTCTAGCAGGACAGTCTCTAGCTGGACACTCTCTTGCAGTACAATTTCTAGCTGGACCGCCTCTGATCGGACAGCCTCTAGCAGGACTGTCTCTAGCAGGACAGTCTCTGGTAAGACAGTTTCTAGCAGGACAGTCTCTAGCAGGACAGTCTCTAGCAGGACACTCTCTTGCAGGACAGTTTCTAGCTGGACCGCCTCTGATCGGACAGCCTCTAGCAGGACAGTCTCTAGCAGGACAGTCTCTGGTAAGACAGTTTCTAGCAGGACAGTCTCTAGCAGGACAGTCTCTAGCAGGACAGTCTCTGGCAGGACAGTCTCTGGCAGGACAGTCTCAGGTAGGTCAGTCTCTCGCAGGACAGACTCTGGCTGGAGAGCCTCTAGCAGGACAGTCTCTAGCAGGACAGTCTCTGGTAGGACAGTCTTTGGCTGGACAGTCCCTAGCAGGACAGTTTTTGGCTGGACTGTCTCTAGTAGGACATTCTCTAGCAGGACAGTCTCTGGTAGGACAGTCTCTGGTAGGTCAGTCTCTAGCAGGCCAGTCTCTGGTAGGGCAGTCTCTAGCAGGACAGTCTCAAGCAGGACAGCCTCTGGCAGGACAGTTTCTAGCAGGACCATCTCTGGTAGGACAGTATCTGGTAGGACAGTCTCTAGCAGGACTGTCTCTGGCAGGACATTCTCTGGTAGGACAGTCTCAAGCAGGACAGTCTCTGGCAGGACATTCTCTGGTAGGACAGTCTCTAGCAGGACAGTCTCTGGTAGGACAGTCTCTGTCAGGACAGTCTCTAGCATGTCAATCTCTGGTAGACAGTCTCTAGCAGGACAGTCCCTAGCCGGACAGTCTCTAGCAGGACAGTCTCTGGCAGGACAGTCTCTGGCTGGACAGTCTCTGGAAGGACAGTCTCTGGCAGGATAGTCTCTAGTAGGACATTCTCTAGCAGGACATTCTCTGGTAGGACAGTCTCTGGTAGGTCAGTCTCTAGCAGGACAGTCTCTGGTAGGACAGTCTCTAGCAGGTCAGTCTCTGGTAGGACAGTTTCTAGCAGGACAGTCCCTAGCAGGACAGTCTCTAGCGGGACAGTCTCTGGCAGGACAGTCTCTGGTAGGAAAGTCTCTGGCAGGACAGTCACTAGCAGGGCGGTCTCTGGCAGGATAGTCTCTGGTAGGACAGTCTCTCGCAGGACAGTCTTTGGCTGGACAGTCTCTAGTAGGACAGTCTTTGGCTGCACAGTCTCTAGCAGGACAGTCTCTAGCAGGACAGTCTCTAGCAGGACAGTCTCTAGCAGGACAGACTCTAGCAGGACAGTCTCTGATAGGTCAGTCTCTAGCAGGACAGTCTCTGGCAGTATAGTCTCTGGCTGGACAGTTTCTGGCACGACCATCTCTGTTAGGACAGTATCTGGTAGGACAGTCTCTAGCAGGACAGTCTCTGGCAGGACATTCTCTGGTAGGACAGTCTCAAGCAGGACAGTCTCTGGCAGGACATTCTCTGGTAGGACAGTCTCTAGCAGGACAGTCTCTGGTAGGACAGTCTCTGTCAGGACAGTCTCTAGCATGTCAATCTCTGGTAGACAGTCTCTAGCAGGACAGTCCCTAGCCGGACAGTCTCTAGCAGGACAGTCTCTGGCAGGACAGTCTCTGGCTGGACAGTCTCTGGAAGGACAGTCTCTGGCAGGACAGTCTCTAGTAGGACATTCTCTAGCAGGACATTCTCTGGTAGGACAGTCTCTGGTAGGTCAGTCTCTAGCAGGACAGTCTCTGGTAGGACAGTCTCTAGCAGGTCAGTCTCTGGTATTACAGTCTCTAGCAGGACAGTCTCTAGCAGGTCAGTCTCTGGTAGGACAGTTTCTAGCAGGACAGTCTCTAGCAGGACAGTGTCTGGCAGGACAGTCTATAGCAGGACGGTCTCTGGTAGGACAATGAATAGCAGGACAGTCTCTAGCAGGACACTCTCTGGCAGGAGCGTCTCTGGTAGGACAGTCTCTGGTAGGACAGTCTCTGGCAGGACAGTCTCTAGCAGGACAGTCTCTGGTAGGACAGTCTCTGGCAGGTCAGTCTCTAGCAGGACAAACTTTGGCTGGACAGTCTCTAGCAGGACAGTCTCTGGTAGGACAGTCTCTGGTAGGTCAGTCTCTAGCAGGAAAGTCTCAAGCAGGACAGTCTCTGGTAGGACAGTCTCTAGCAGGACAGTCTGTAGCAGGTCAGTCTCTGGTTGGACAGTTTCTGGCAGGACAGTCTCTAGCAGGACAGTGTCTAGCAGGTCAGTCTCTGGTCGGACAGTTTCTGGCAGGACAGTCTCTAGCAGGACAGTGTCTAGCAGGACAGTCGATAGCAGGACACTCTCTGGCAGGAGAGTCTCTGGTAGGACAGTCTCTGGTAGGACAGTCTCTGGTAGGACAGTCTCTGGCAGGAGAGTCTCTAGCAGGACAGACTCTAGCAGGACAGTCTCTAGCAGGACAGTCTCTAGCAGGACCGTCTCTGGTAGGTCAGTCTCTAGCAGGACAGTCTTTGGCTGGACAGTCCCTATCAGGACAGTTTTTTGCTGGACAGTCTCTCGCAGGACAGTCTTTGGCTGGACTGTCTCCAGTAGGACATTCTCTGGCAGGACAGTCTCTGGTAGGACAGTCTCTAGCAGGACAGTCTCAAGCAGGACAGTCTCTTGTAGGACAGTCTCTAGCAGGACAGTCTCTGGTAGGACAGTCTCTAGCGGGACAGTCTCTGGTAGGACATTCTCTAGCAGGACGGTCTGTGGTAGGACAGTGTCTGTCAGGACAGTCTCTAGCAGGACAACCTCTGGCAGGACAATTTCTGGCAGGACCATCTCTGGTAGGACAGTCTCTAGCAGGACAGTCTCCTGCCGGACAGTCTCTGGCAGGACAGTCGCTGGTAGGACAGTCTCTGGCAGGACAGTCACTAGCAGGGCAGTCCCTGGCAGGATAGTCTCTGGTAGGACAGTCTCTCGCAGGACAGTCTTTGGCTGGACAGTCTCTAGCAGGACAGTCTCTAACAGGACAGACTGTAGCAGGACAGTCTCTGATAGGTCATTCTCCAGCAGGACAGTCTCTAGCAGGACAGTCTCTGGCAGGTCAGTGTCTGGTAGGACAGTCTCTAGCAGGAAATTCTCTGGCAGGACAGTCCCTGGTAGGACAGTCTCTAGCAGGACAGTCTCTGGCAGGACATTTTCTGGTAGGACAGTCTCTAGCAGGACAGTCTCTGGTAGGACAGTCTCTAGCAGGACAGTCTCTAGCAGGTCAGTCTCTGGTAGACACTCTCTAGCAGGACAGTCTCTAGCCGGACAGTCTCTAGCAGGACAGTGTCTGGCAGGACAGTCTCTGGCTGGACAGTCTCTAGCAGGACAGTCTCTGGCAGGAGAGTCTCTCGTAGGACAGTCTCTGGTAGGACAGTCTCTGGTAGGACAGTCTCTGGCAGGAGAGTCTCTAGCAGGACAGTCTCTAGCAGGACAGTCTCTAGCAAGACAGTCTCTAGCAGGTCAGTCTCTGGTAGACACTCTCTAGCAGGACAGTCTCTAGCCGGACAGTCTCTAGCAGGACAGTGTCTGGCATGACCGTCTCTGGCTGGACAGTCTCTAGCAGGACAGTCTCTGGCAGGAGAGTCTCTCGTAGGACAGTCTCTGGTAGGACAGTCTCTGGTAGGACAGTCTCTGGCAGGAGAGTCTCTAGCAGGACAGTCTCTAGCAGGACAGTCTCTAGCAGGACAGTCTCTGGCAGGACAGTCTCTGGTAGGTAAGTCTCTAGCAGGACAGTCTCTGGCAGGATAGTCTCTGGCAGGACAGTTTCTGGCACGACCATCACTGGTAGGACAGTCTCTGGTAGGACAGTCTCTGGCAGGTCAGTTTCTAGCAGGACAGTCTCTAGTAGGACAGTCTCTGGCAGCACAGTCTCTCGTAGTACCGTCTCTAACAGGTCAGTCTCTGGTAGGACAGTCTCTAGCAGGACAGTCTCTGGCAGGACAGTGTCTGGTAGGACAGTCTCTAGCAGGACAGTCTCTGGCAGGACAGTCCCTGGTAGGACAGTCTCTAGCAGGACAGTTTCTGGAAGGACAGTCTCTGGCAGGACAGTTTCTAGTAGGACATTCTCTAGCAGGGAATTCTCTGGTAGGACAGTCTCTGGTAGGTCAGTCTCTAGCAGGACAGTCTCTGGTAGGACAGTCTCTAGCAGGTCAGTCTCTGGTAGGACAGTTTCTAGCAGGACAGTCTGTAGCAGGACAGTGTCTAGCAGGACAATCTATAGCAGGACGGTCTCTGCTAGGACAGTGAATAGCAGGACAGTCTCTAGCAGGACAGTCTCTGGCAGGAGAGTCTCTGGTAGGACAGTCTCTGGTAGGACAGTCTCTGGCAGGACAGTTACTAGCAGCACAGTCTCTGGCAGGACAGTCTCTGGTAGGTCAGTCTCTAGCAGGACTGTCTTTGGCTGGACAGTCCCTAGCAGGACAGTTTTTTGCTGGTCAGTCTCTCGCTGGACAGTCTTTGGCTGGACTGTCTCTTGTAGGACATTCTCTAGCAGGACAGTCTCTGGTAGGACAGTCTTTAGGAGGACAGTCTCAAGCAGGACAGTCTCTTGTACGACAGTCTCTAGCAGGTCAGTCTCTGGTAGGACAGTCTCTAGCAGGACAGTCTCTAGCAGGTCAGTCTCTTGTAGGACAGTTTCTGGCAGGACAGTCTCTAGCAGGACAGTGTCTAGCAGGACAGTCTATAGCAGGACACTCTCTGGCAGGAGAGTCTCTGGTAGGACAGTCACTGGTAGGACAGTCTCTGGTAGGACAGTCTCTGGCAGGAGAGTCTCTAGCAGGACAGGCTCTAGCAGGACAGTCTCTAGCAGGACAGTCTCTAGCAGGACCGTCTCTGGTAGGTCAGTCTCTAGCAGGACAGTCTTTGGCTGGACAGTCCCTAGCAGGATAGTTTTTGGCTGGACTGTCTCTAGCAGGACAGTCTCTAGCAGGACAGTCTCTGGTAGGACAGTGAATAGCAGGACAGTCTCTAGCAGGACACTCTCTGGCAGTAGAGTCTCTGGTAGGACAGTCTCAGTTAGGACAGTCTCTGGTAGGACAGTCTCTAGCAGGACAGTCTCTGGCAGGAGAGTCTCTGGTAGGACAGTCTCTGGTAGGACATTCTCTAGCAGGACAGTCTCTAGCTGGACACTCTCTTGCAGTACAATTTCTAGCTGGACCGCCTCTGATCGGACAGACTCTAGCAGGACAGTCTCTAGCAGGACAGTCTCTGGTAAGACAGTTTCTAGCAGGACCGTCTCTAGCAGGACAGTCTCTAGCAGGACACTCTCTTGCAGGACAGTTTCTAGCTGGACCGCCTCTGATCGGACAGCCTCTAGCAGGACAGTCTCTAGCAGGACAGTCTCTGGTAAGACAGTTTCTAGCAGGACAGTCTCTAGCAGGACAGTCTCTAGCAGGACAGTCTCTGGCAGGACAGTCTCTGGCAGGACAGTCTCAGGTAGGTCAGTCTCTCGCAGGACAGACTCTGGCTGGAGAGCCTCTAGCAGGACAGTCTCTAGCAGGACAGTCTCTGGTAGGACAGTCTTTGGCTGGACAGTCCCTAGCAGGACAGTTTTTGGCTGGACTGTCTCTAGTAGGACATTCTCTAGCAGGACAGTCTCTGGTAGGACAGTCTCTGGTAGGTCAGTCTCTAGCAGGCCAGTCTCTGGTAGGGCAGTCTCTAGCAGGACAGTCTCAAGCAGGACAGCCTCTGGCAGGACAGTTTCTGGCAGGACCATCTCTGGTAGGACAGTATCTGGTAGGACAGTCTCTAGCAGGACTGTCTCTGGCAGGACATTCTCTGGTAGGACAGTCTCAAGCAGGACAGTCTCTGGCAGGACATTCTCTGGTAGGACAGTCTCTAGCAGGACAGTCTCTGGTAGGACAGTCTCTGTCAGGACAGTCTCTAGCATGTCAATCTCTGGTAGACAGTCTCTAGCAGGACAGTCCCTAGCCGGACAGTCTCTAGCAGGACAGTCTCTGGCAGGACAGTCTCTGGCTGGACAGTCTCTGGAAGGACAGTCTCTGGCAGGATAGTCTCTAGTAGGACATTCTCTAGCAGGACATTCTCTGGTAGGACAGTCTCTGGTAGGTCAGTCTCTAGCAGGACAGTCTCTGGTAGGACAGTCTCTAGCTGGTCAGTCTCTGGTAGGACAGTTTCTAGCAGGACAGTCCCTAGCAGGACAGTCTCTAGCGGGACAGTCTCTGGCAGGACAGTCTCTGGTAGGAAAGTCTCTGGCAGGACAGTCACTAGCAGGGCGGTCTCAGGCAGGATAGTCTCTGGTAGGACAGTCTCTCGCAGGACAGTCTTTGGCTGGACAGTCTCTAGTAGGACAGTCTTTGGCTGCACAGTCTCTAGCAGGACAGTCTCTAGCAGGACAGTCTCTAGCAGGACAGACTCTAGCAGGACAGTCTCTGATAGGTCAGTCTCTAGCAGGACAGTCTCTGGCAGTATAGTCTCTGGCTGGACAGTTTCTGGCACGACCATCTCTGTTAGGACAGTATCTGGTAGGACAGTCTCTAGCAGGACAGTCTCTGGCAGGACATTCTCTGGTAGGACAGTCTCAAGCAGGACAGTCTCTGGCAGGACATTCTCTGGTAGGACAGTCTCTAGCAGGACAGTCTCTGGTAGGACAGTCTCTGTCAGGACAGTCTCTAGCATGTCAATCTCTGGTAGACAGTCTCTAGCAGGACAGTCCCTAGCCGGACAGTCTCTAGCAGGACAGTCTCTGGCAGGACAGTCTCTGGCTGGACAGTCTCTGGAAGGACAGTCTCTGGCAGGACAGTCTCTAGTAGGACATTCTCTAGCAGGACATTCTCTGGTAGGACAGTCTCTGGTAGGTCAGTCTCTAGCAGGACAGTCTCTGGTAGGACAGTCTCTAGCAGGTCAGTCTCTGGTATTACAGTCTCTAGCAGGACAGTCTCTAGCAGGTCAGTCTCTGGTAGGACAGTTTCTAGCAGGACAGTCTCTAGCAGGACAGTGTCTGGCAGGACAGTCTATAGCAGGACGGTCTCTTGTAGGACAGTGAATAGCAGGACAGTCTCTAGCAGGACACTCTCTGGCAGGAGCGTCTCTGGTAGGACAGTCTCTGGTAGGACAGTCTCTGGCAGGACAGTCTCTAGCAGGACAGTCTTTGGTAGGACAGTCTCTGGCAGGTCAGTCTCTAGCAGGACAAACTTTGGCTGGACAGTCTCTAGCAGGACAGTCTCTAGCAGGACAATCTCTGGTAGGACAGTCTTTGGCTGGACTGTCTCTAGTATGACATTCTCTAGCAGGACAGTCTCTGGTAGGACAGTCTCTGGTAGGTCAGTCTCTAGCAGGATAGTCTCAAGCAGGACAGGCTCTGGTAGGTCAGTCTCTAGCAGCACGGTCTCTGGTAGGACAGTCTCTGTCAGGACAGTCTCTGGCAGGACAGCCTCTGGCAGGACAGTTTCTGGCAGGACCATCTCTGGTAGGAGAGTCTCTGGCAGGACAGTCTCTAGCAGGACAGTCTCTGGCAGGACAGTCTGTGGTAGGACAGTCTCTGGCAGGACAGTCACTAGCAGGGCAGTCCCTGGCAGGAGAGTCTCTGGTAGGACAGTCTCTCGCAGGACAGTCTTTGGCTGAACAGTCTCTAGTAGGACAGTCCTTGGCTGCACAGTCTCTAGCAGGACAGTCTCTAGCAGGATGGACTCTAGCAGGACAGTCTCTGATAGGTCAGTCTCTAGCAGGACAGTGTCTGGCAGGATAGTCTCTGGCAGGAAAGTTTCTGGCACGACCATCTCTGGTAGGACAGTATCTGGTAGGACAGTCTCTGGCAGGTCAGTCTCTAGCAGGACAGTCTCTAGCAGGACAGTCTCTGGCAGGACATTCTCTTGTAGGACAGACTCTAACAGGTCAGTCTCTGGTAGGACAGTCTCTAGCAGGACAGTCTCTAACAGGTCTGTCTCTGGTAGGACAGTCTCTAGCAGGACAGTCTCTGTCAGGACAGTGTCTGTTAGGACAGTCTCTAGCAGGACAGTCTCTGGCAGGTCAGTCCCTGGTAGGACAGTCTCTAGCAGGACAGTCTCTGGCAGGACATTCTCTGGTAGGACAGTGTCTAGCAGGACAGTCTCTGGTAGGACAGTCTCTAGCAGGACAGTCTCTAGCAGGTCAGACTCTGGTAGACAGTCTCTAGCAGGACAGTCCCTAGCCGGACAGTCTCTAGCAGGAGAGTCTCTGGCAGGACAGGCTCTGGCTGGACCGTCTCTAGCAGGACCGTCTCTGGCTGGACAGTCTCTGGAAGGACAGTCTCTGGCAGGACAGACTCTAGTAGTACATTCTCTAGCAGGACATTCTCTGGTAGGACAGTCTCTGGTAGGTCAGTCTCTAGCAGGACAGTCTCTGGTAGGACAGTCTCTAGCAGGTCAGTCTCTGGTATTACAGTCTATAGCAGGACAGTCTCTAACAGGTCAGTCTCTGGTAGGACAATTTCTAGCAGGACAGTCTCTAGCAGGACAGTGTCTAGCAGGACAGTCTATAGCAGGACGGTCTCTGGTAGGACAGTGAATAGCAGGACAGTCTCTAGCAGGACACTCTCTGTCAGGAGAGTCTCTGGTAGGACAGTCTCTGGTAGGACAGTCTCTGGCAGGATAGTCTCTTGCAGGAAATTCTCTAGCAGGACATTCTCTAGCAGGACAGTCTCTGGTTGGACAGTCTCTGGTAGGTCAGTCTCTAGCAGGACAAACTTTGACTGGACTGTCTCTAGCAGGACAGTCTCTAGCAGGACAGTCTCTGGTAGGACAGTCTTTGGCTGGACAGTCCCTAGCAGGACAGTTTTTTGCTGGACAGTCTCTCACAGGACAGACTTTGGCTGGACTGTCTCTAGTAGGACATTCTCTAGCAGGACAGTCTCTGGTAGGACAGTCTCTGGTAGGTCAGTCTCTAGCAGGGCAGTCTCAAGCAGGACAGTCTCTGGTAGGACAGTCTCTAGCAGGTCAGTCTCTGGTAGGACACTCTCTAGCGGGACAGTCTCTGGTAGGACAGTCTCTAGCAGGACAGTCTCTGGTAGGACAGTCTCTGTTATGTCAGTCTCTAGCAGGACGGTCTCTGGTAGGACAGTCTCTATCAGGACAGTCTCTAGCAGGACAGCATCTGGCAGGACAGTTTCTGGCAGGACCATCTCTGGTAGAACAGTCTCTGGCAGGACAGTCTTTAGCAGGACAGTCTCTGGCAGGACAGTCTGTGGTAGGACAGTCTCTGGCAGGACAGTCACTAGCAGGACACTCCCTAGCAGGATAGTGTTTGGCTGGACAGTCTCTCGCAGGACAGTCTTTGGCTGGACAGTCTCTAGTAGGACATTCTCTTGCAGGACCGTCTCTGGTAGGACAGTCTCTGGTAGGTCAGTCTCTAGCAGGACAATCTCAGGTAGGACAGTCTCTAGCAGGACAGTCTCAAGCAGGACAGTCTCTGGTAGGACAGTCTCTAGCAGGACAGTCTCTGGTAGGACAGTCTCTGGTAGGTCAGTCTCTAGCAGGACGGTCTCTGGTAGGACAGTCTCTGGTAGGACAGTTTCTAGCAGGACAGTCTCTAGCAGGTCAGTCTCTGGTAGGACAGTTTCTAGCAGGACAGTCTCTAGCAGGACAGTGTCTAGCAGGACAGTCTATAGCAGGACGGTATCTGGTAGGAGCGTCTCTGGTAGGACAGTCTCTGGTAGGACAGTCTCTGGCAGGACAGTCTCTTGCAGGACAGTCTCTAGCAGGACAGTCTCTAGCAGGACCTTCTCCGGTAGGACAGTCTCTGGTAGGTCAGTCTCTAGCAGGACAAACTTTGGCTGGACAGTCTCTAGCAGGACAGTCTCTAGCAGGACAGTCTCTGGTAGGACAGTCTTTGGCTGGACAGTCCCTAGCAGGACAGTTTTTTGCTGGACAGTCTCTCGCAGGACAGTCTTTGGCTGGACTGTCTCTAGTAGGACATTCTCTAGCTGGACAGTCTCTGGTAGGACAGTCTCTGGTAGGCTTGTCTCTAGCAGGACAGTCTCAAGCAGGACAGTCTCTGGTAGGACAGTCTCTAGCAGGTCCGTCTCTGGTAGGACAGTCTCTAGCGGGACAGTCTCTGGTAGGACAGTCTCTAGCAGGACAGTCTATGGTAGGACAGTCCCTGTTAGGTCAGTCTGTAGCAGGACGGTCTCTGGTAGGACAGTCTCTATCAGGACAGTCTCTAGCAGGACAGCCTCTGGCAGGACAGTTTCTGGCAGGACCATCTCTGGTAGGACAGTCTCTGGCAGGACAGTCTCTAGCAGGACCGTCTCTGGCAGGACAGTCTGTGGTAGGACAGTCTCTGGCTGGACAGTCACTAGCAGGGCAGTCCCTGGCAGGATAGTCTCTGGTAGGACAGTCTCTCGCAGGACAGTCTTTGGCTGGACAGTCTCTAGTAGATCAGTCTTTGGCTGCAGTCTCTAGCAGGACAGTCTCTAGCAGGACAGACTGTAGCAGGACAGTCATGATAGGTCAGTCTCTAGCAGGACAGTCTCTGGCAGGATAGTCTCTGGCAGGTCAGTTTCTGGCACGACCATCTCTGGTAGGACAGTCTCTGGTAGCACAGTCTCTGGCAGGTCAGTCTCTAGCAGGACAGTCTCTAGCAGGACAGCCTCTGGCAAGACAATCTCTTGTAGGACAGTCTCTAACAGGTCGGTCTCTGGTAGGACAGTCTCTAGCAGGACAGTCTCTGGCAGGACAGTGTCTGGTAGGACAGTCTCTAGCAGGACAGTCTCTGGCAGGACAGTCCCTGGTAGGACAGTCTCTAGCAGGACAGTCTCTGGCAGGACTTTCTCTGGTAGGACAGTCTCTAGCAGGACAGTCTCTGGTAGGACAGTCTCTAGCAGGACAGTCTCCAGCAGGTCAGTCTCTGGTAGACAGTCTCTAGCAGGACAGTCTCTAGCTGGACAGTCTCTAGCAGGACAGTCTCTGGCAGGACAGTCTCTGGCTGGACAGTCTCTTGCAGGACAGTCTATGGCTGGACAGTCTCTGGAAGGACAGTCTCTGGCAGGACAGTCTCTAGCAGGACATTCTCTGGTAGGACAGTCTCTGGTAGGTCAGTCTCTAGCAGGACAGTCTCTGGTAGGACAGTCTCTAGCAGGTCAGTCTCTGGTAGGACAGTCTCTAGCAGGACAGTCTCTAGCAGGTCAGTCTCTGGTAGGACAGTTTCTAGCAGGACAGTCTCTAGCAGGACAGTGTCTAGCAGGACAGTCTATAGCAGGACGGTCTCTGGTAGGACAGTGAATAGCAGGACAGTCTCCAGCAGGACAGTCTCTGGCAGGAGAGTCTCTGGTAGGACAGTCTCTAGCAGGACAGTCTCTAGCAGGACCTTTTCTAGCAGGACAGGTTCTAGCTGGACAGCCTCTGCTCGGACAGTCTCTAGCAGGACAGTCTCTAGCAGGACAGTCTCTGGCAGGACTGTCGTTGGTATGTCAGTCTCTAGCAGGACAGACTCTGGCTGGACAGCCTCTAGCAGGACAGTCTCTAGCAGGACAGTCTCTGGTAGGACAGTCTCTAGCAGGACAGTCTCTAGCAGTTCAGTCTCTGGTAGGACAGTCTCTAGCAGCACAGTCTCTAGCAGCACAGTCTCTAGCAGGACAGTCTCTGGCAGGACAGTCTCTGGCTGGACAGTCTCTAGCAGGGCAGTCTCTGGCAGTACAGTCTCTGGTATGTCAGTCTCTAGCAGGACAGACTCTGGCTGGACAGCCTCTAGCAGGACATTCTCTAGCAGGACAGTCTCTTGTAGGACAGTCTTTGGCTGGACACTCCCTAGCAGGATACTTTTTGGCTGGACAGTCTCTCGCAGGACAGCCTTTGGCTGGACAGTCTCTAGTAGGACATTCTCTTGCAGGACCGTCTCTGGTAGGACAGTCTCTGGTAGGTCAGTCTCTAGCAGGACAATCTCAGGTAGGACAGTCTCTAGCAGGACAGTCTCAAGCAGGACAGTCTCTGGTAGGACAGTCTCTAGCAGGACAGTCTCTGGTAGGACAGTGTCTAGCAGGACAGTCTCTGGTAGGACAGTCTCTGGTAGGTCAGTCTCTAGCAGGACGGTCTCTGGTAGGACAGTCTCTGTCAGGACAGTCTCTAGCAGGACAGCCTCTGGCAGGACAGATTCTGGCAGGACCATCTCTGGTAGGACAGTCTGTAGCAGTACAGTCTCTAGCAGGACAGTCTCTGGCAGGACAGTCGCTGGTCGGACAGTCTCTGGCAGGGCAGTCTCTAGCAGGGCAGTCTCTGGCAGGATAGTCTCTGGTAGGACAGTCTCTCGCAGGACAGTCTTTGGCTGGACAGTCTCTAGCAGGACAGTCTCTAGCAGGACAGACTCTAGCAGTTCAGTCTCTGATAGGTCAGTCTCTAGCAGGACAGTCTCTGGCAGTATAGTCTGTGGCAGGACAGTTTCTGGCACGACCATCTCTGGTAGGAGAGTCTCTGGTAGGACAGTCTCTGGTAGGACAGTCTCTAGCAGGAGAGTCTCTGTTAGGACAGTCTCTAGCAGGATGGTCTCTAGCAGCTCAGTCTCTGGTAGGACAGTCTCTTGCAGGACGGTCTCTAGCAGGACAGTCTCTAGCAGGACAGTCTCTGGCAGAACAGTCTCTGGCTGGACAGTCTCTAGCAGGACAGTCTCTGGCTGGACAGTCTCTGGAAGGACAGTCTCTAGCAGGACAGTCTCTAGCAGGTCAGTCTCTAGCAGGACAGTTTCTAGCTGGACAGCGTCTGATCGGACAGTCTCTAGCAGGACAGTCTCTAGCAAGACAGTCTCTAGCAGGTCAGTGTCTAGCAGGACAGTCTCTTGTAGGACAGTCTTTGGCTGGACAGTCCCTAGCAGGATAGTTTTTGGCTGGACAGTCTTTCGCAGGATAGCCTTTGGCTGGACAGTCTCTTGTAGGACATTCTCTTGCAGGACCGTCTCTGGTAGGACAGTCTCTGGTAGGTCAGTCTCTAGCAGGACAATCTCAGGTAGGACAGTCTCTAGCAGGACAGTCTCAAGCAGGACAGTCTCTGGTAGGACAGTCTCTAGCAGGACATTCTCTGGTAGGACAGTCTCTAGCAGGACAGTCTCTGGTAGGACAGTCTCTGGTAGGACAGTTTCTAGAAGGACAGTCTCTAGCAGGTCAGTCTCTGGTAGGACAGTTTCTAGCTGGACAGTCTCTAGCAGGACAGTGTCTAGCAGGACAGTCTATAGTAGGACGGTCTCTGGCAGGACAGCGAATAGCAGGACAGTCTCTAGCAGGACACTCTCTGTCAGGAGCGTCTCTGGTAGGACAGTCTCTGGTAGGACAGTCTCTGGCAGGACAGTCTCTTGCAGGACAGTCTCTAGCAGGACAGTCTCTAGCAGGACCTTCTCTGGTAGGACAGTCTCTGGTAGGTCAGTCTCTAGCAGGACAAACTTTGGCTGGACAGTCTCTAGCAGGACAGTCTCTAGCAGGACAGTCTCTGGTAGGACAGTCTTTGGCTGGACAGTCCCTAGCAGGACAGTTTTTTGCTGGACAGTCTCTCGCAGGACAGTCTTTGGCTGGACTATCTCTAGTAGGACATTCTCTAGCAGGAAAGTCTCTGGTAGGACAGTCTCTGGTAGGTCAGTCTCTAGCAGGACAGTCTCAAGCAGGACAGTCTCTGGTAGGACAGTCTCTAGCAGGTCCGTCTCTCGTAGGACAGTCTCTAGCGGGACAGTCTCTGGTAGGACAGTCTCTAGCAGGACAGTCTATGGTAGGAAAGTCCCTGTTAGGTCAGTCTGTAGGAGGACGGTCTCTGGTAGGACAGTCTCTATCAGGACAGTCTCTAGCAGGACAGCCTCTGGCAGGACAGTTTCTGGCAGGACCATCTCTGGTAGGACAATCTCTGGCAGGACAGTCTCTAGCAGCACAGTCTCTGGCAGGACAGTCTGTGGTAGGACAGTCTCTGGCAGGACAGTCACTAGCAGCGCAGTCCCTGGCAGGATAGTCTCTGGTAGGACAGTCTCTCGCAGGACAGTCTTTGGCTGGACAGTCTCTAGTAGGACAGTCTTTGGCTGCAGTCTCTAGCAGGACAGTTTCTAGCAGGGCAGACTCTAGCAGGACAGTCTCTGATAGGTCAGTCTCTAGCAGGACAGTCTCTGGCAGGTCAGTTTCTGGCACGACCATCTCTGGTAGGACAGTCTCTGGTAGCACAGTCTCTGGCAGGTCAGTCTCTAGCAGGACAGTCTCTAGCAGGACAGCCTCTGGCAAGACAATCTCTTGTAGGACAGTCTCTAACAGGTTGGTCTCTGGTAGGACAGTCTCTAGCAGGACATTCTCTGGTAGGACAGTCTCTGGTAGGTCAGTCTCTAGCAGGACAGTCTCTGGTAGGACAGTCTCTAGCAGGTCAGTCTCTGGTAGAACAGTCTCTAGCAGGACAGTCTCTAGCAGGTCAGTCTCTGGTAGGACAGTTTCTAGCAGGACAGTCTCTAGCAGGACAGTCTCTAGCAGGACAGTCTATAGCAGGACGGTCTCTGGTAGGACAGTGAATAGCAGGACAGTCTCTAGCAGGACAGTCTCTGGCAGGAGAGTCTCTGGTAGGACAGTCTCTGGTAGGACAGTCTCTAGCAGGACAGTCTCTGGTAGGACGGTCTCTAGCAGGACAGTCTCTGGCAGGACCTTCTCTAGCAGGACAGTTTCTAGCTGGACAGCCTTTGCTCGGACAGTCTCTAGCAGGACAGTCTCTAGCAGGACAGTCTCTGGTAGGACAGTCTCTAGCAGGACAGTCTCTAGCAGTTCAGTCTCTGGTAGGACAGTCTCCAGCAGGACAGTCTCTAGCAGGACAGTCTCTAGCAGGACAGTCTCTGGCAGGACAGTCTCTGGCTGGACAGTCTCTAGAAGGACAGTCTCTGGCAGGACAGTCTCTGGTATGTCAGTCTCTAGCAGGACAGACTCTGGCTGGACAGCCTCTAGCAGGACATTCTCTAGCAGGACAGTCTCTTGTAGGACAGTCTTTGGCTGGACAGTCCCTTGCAGGATAGTTTTTGGCTGGACAGTCTCTCGCAGGACAGCCTTTGGCTGGACAGTCTCTAGTAGGACATTCTCTTGCAGGACCATCTCTGGTAGGACAGTCTCTGGTAGGTCAGTCTCTAGCAGGACAATCTCAGGTAGGACAGTCTCTAGCAGGACAGTCTCAAGCAGGACAGTCTCTGGTAGGACAGTCTCTAGCAGGACAGTCTCTGGTAGGACAGTCTCTAGCAGGACAGTCTCTGGTAGGACAGTCTCTGGTAGGTCAGTCTCTAGCAGGACGGTCTCTGGTAGGAGAGTCTCTGGTAGGACAGTCTCTAGCAGGACAGCCTCTGGCAGGAAAGATTCTGGCAGGACCATCTCTGGTAGGACAGTCTCTAGCAGTACAGTCTCTAGCAGGACAGTCTCTGGCAGGACAGTCTCTGGCAGGATAGTCTCTGGTAGGACAGTCTCTCGCAGGACAGTCTTTGGCTGGATAGTCTCTAGTAGGACAGTCTTTGGCTGGACAGTGTCTAGCAGGACAGTCTCTAGCAGGACAGACTCTAGCAGGTCAGTCTCTGATAGGTCAGTCTCTAGCAGGATAGTCTCTGGCAGTATAGTCTCTGGCAGGACAGTTTCTGGCACGACCATCTCTGGTAGGACAGTCTCTAGCAGGAGAGTCTCTGGTAGGACAGTCTCTAGCAGGATGGTCTCTAGCAGGTCAGTCTCTGGTAGGACAGTCTCTTGCAGGACGGTCTCTAGCAGGACAGTCTCTAGCAGGACAGTCTCTGGCAGAACAGTCTCTGGCTGGACAGTCTCTAGCAGGACAGTCTCTGGCTGGACAGTCTCTGGAAGGACAGTCTCTAGCAGGACATTCTCTAGCATGTCAGTCTCTAGCAGGACAGTTTCTAGCTGGACAGCCTCTGATCGGACAGTCTCTAGCAGGACAGTCTCTAGCAAGACAGTCTAGGCAGGTCAGTGTCTAGCAGGACAGTCTCTTGTAGGAGAGTTTTTGGCTGGACAGTCCCTAGCAGGATAGTTTTTGGCTGGACAGTCTCTCGCAGGACAGCCTTTGGCTGGACAGTCTCTAGTAGGACATTCTCTTATAGGACCGTCTCTGGTAGGACAGTCTCTGGCAGGTCAGTCTCTAGCAGGACAATCTCAGGTAGGACAGTCTCTAGCAGGACAGTCTCAAGCAGGACAGTCTCTGGTAGGACAGTCTCTTTCAGGACAGTCTCTGGTAGGACAGTCTCTAGCAGGACGGTCTCTGGTAGGACAGTCTCTGGTAGGACAGTTTCTAGCAGGACAGTCTCTAGAAGGTCAGTCTCTGGTAGGACAGTTTCTAGCAGGACAGTGTCTAGCAGGACAGTCTATAGCAGGACGGTCTCTGGTAGGACAGTGAATAGCAGGACAGTCTCTAGCAGGACACTCTCTGGCAGGAGCGTCTCTGGTAGGACAGTCTCTGGTAGGACAGTCTCTGGCAGGACAGTCTCTTGCAGCACTGTCTCTAGCAGGACAGTCTCTAGCAGGACCTTCTCTGGTAGGACAGTCGATGGTAGGTCAGTCTCTAGCAGGACAAACTTTGGCTGGACAGTCTCTAGCAGGACAGTCTCTAGCAGGACAGTCTCTATCAGGACCTTCTCTAGCAGGACAGTTTCTAGCTGGACAGCCTCTGCTCGGAGAGTCTCTAGCAGGACTGTCTCTAGCAGGACAGTCTCTGGAAGGACTGTCGTTGGTATGTCAGTCTCTAGCAGGACAGACTCTGGCTGGACAGCCTCTAGCAGGACAGTCTCTAGGCGGACAGTCTCTGGTAGGACAGTCTCTAGCAGGACAGTCTCTAGCAGTTCAGTCTCTGGTAGGACAGTCTCTAGCAGGACAGTCTCTTGCAGGACAGTCTCTGGCTGGACAGTCTCTAGCAGGACAGTCTCTGGCAGGACAGTCTCTGGTATGTCAGTCTCTAGCAGGACAGACTCTGGCTGGACAGCCTCTAGCAGGACATTCTCTAGCAGGACAGTCTCTTGTAGGACAGTCTTTGGCTGGATAGTCCCTAGCAGGATAGTTTTTGGCTGGACAGTCTCTCGCAGGACAGCCTTTGTCTGGACAGTCTCTAGTAGGACATTCTCTTGCAGGACCGTCTCTGGTAGGACAGTCTCTGGTAGGTCAGCCTCTAGCAGGACAATCTCAGGTAGGACAGTCTCTAGCAGGACAGTCTCAAGCAGGACAGTCTCTGGTAGGACAGTCTCTAGCAGGACAGTCTCTGGTAGGACAGTGTCTAGCAGGACAGTCTCTGGTAGGACAGTCTCTGGTAGGTCAGTCTCTAGCAGGACGGTCTCTGGTAGGACAGTCTCTGTCAGGACAGTCTCTAGTAGGACAGCCTCTGGCAGGACAGATTCTGGCAGGACCATCTCTGGTAGGACAGTCTCTGGTAGGACAGTCTCTAGCAGGACAGTCTCTGGCAGGACAGTCTTTGGCAGGATAGTCTCTGGTAGGACAGTCTCTCGCAGGACAGTCTTTGGCTGGATAGTCTCTAGTAGGACAGTCTTTGGCTGGACAGTCTCTAGCAGGACAGTCTCTAGCAGGACAGACTCTAGCAGGTCAGTCTCTGATAGGTCAGTCTCTAGCAGGACAGTCTCTGGCAGTATAGTCTCTGGCAGGACAGTTTCTGGCACGACCATCTCTGGTAGGACAGTCTCTGGTAGGACAGTCTCTGGTAGGACAGTCTCTAGCAGGAGAGTCTCTGGTAGGACAATCCCTAGCAGGATGGTCTCTAGCAGGTCAGTCTCTGGTAGGACATCTCTTGCAGCACGGTCTCTAGCAGGACAGTCTCTAGCAGGACTGTCTCTGGCAGAACAGTCTCTGGCTGGAAAGTCTCTAGCAGGACAGTCTCTGGCTGGACAGTCTCTGGAAGGACAGTCTCTAGCAGGACAGTCTCTAGCATGTCAGTCTCTAGCAGGACAGTTTCTAGCTGGACAGCCTCTGATCGGACAGTCTCTAGCAGGACAGTCTCTAGCAAGACAGTCTCTAGCAGGTCAGTGTCTAGCAGGACAGTCTCTTGTAGGACAGTCTTTGGCTGGACAGTCCCTAGCAGGAGAGTTTTTGGCTGGACAGTCTCTCGCAGGACAGCCTTTGGCTGGACAGTCTCTAGTAGGACATTCTCTTGCAGGACCGTCTCTGGTAGGACAGTCTCTGGTAGGTCAGTCTCTAGCAGGACAATCTCAGGTAGGACAGTCTCTAGCAGGACAGTCTCAAGCAGGACAGTCTCTGGTAGGACAGTCTCTAGCAGGACAGTCTCTGGTAGGACAGTCTCTAGCAGGACAGTCTCTGGTAGGACAGTCTCTGGTAGGTCAGTCTCTAGCAGGACGGTCTCTGGTAGGACAGTCTCTGGTAGGACAGTTTCTAGCAGGACAGTCTGTAGAAGGTCAGTCTCTGGTAGGACAGTTTCTAGCAGGACAGTGTCTAGCAGGACAGTCTATAGCAGGACGGTCTCTGGTAGGACAGTGAATAGCAGGACAGTCTCTAGCAGGACACTCTCTGGCAGGAGCGTCTCTGGTAGGACAGTCTCTGGTAGGACAGTCTCTGGCAGGACAGTCTCTTGCAGGACAGTCTCTAGTAGGACAGTCTCTAGCAGGAAATTCTCTGGTAGGACAGTCTCTGGTAGGTCAGTCTCTAGCAGGACAAACTTTGGCTGGACAGTCTCTAGCAGGACAGTCTCTAGCAGGACAGTCTCTGGTAGGACAGTCTTTGGCTGGACAGTCCCTAGCAGGACAGTTTTTTGCTGAACAGTCTCTCGCAGGACAGTCTTTGGCTGGACTGTCTCTAGTAGGACATTCTCTAGCAGGACAGTCTCTGGTAGGACAGTCTCTGGTAGGTCAGTCTCTAGCAGGACAGTCTCAAGCAGGACAGTCTCTGGTAGGAAAGTCTCTAGCAGGTCCGTCTCTGGTAGGACAGTCTCTAGCGGGACAGTCTCTGGTAGGACAGTCTCTAGCAGGACAGTGTATGGTAGGACAGTCCCTGTTAGGTCTGTCTCTAGCAGGACGGTCTCTGGTAGGACAGTCTCTATCAGGACAGTCTCTAGCAGGACAGCCTCTGGCAGGACAGTTTCTGGCAGGACCATCTCTGGTAGGACAGTCTCTGGCAGGACAGTCTCTAGCAGGACAGTCTCTGGCAGGACAGTCTGTGGTAGGACTGTCTCTGGCTGGACAGTCACTAGCAGGGCAGTCCCTGGCAGGATAGTCTCTGGTAGGACAGTCTCTCGCAGGACAGTCTTTGGCTGGACAGTCTCTAGTAGGACAGTCTTTGGCTGCAGTCTCTAGCAGGACAGTCTCTAGCAGGACAGACTCTAGCAAGACAGTCTCTGATAGGTCAGTCTCTAGCAGGACAGTCTCTGGCAGGATAGTCTCTGGCAGGTCAGTTTCTGGCACGACCATCTCTGGTAGGACAGCCTCTGGTAGCACAGTCTCTGGCAGGTCAGTCTCTAGCAGGACAGTCTCTAGCAGGACAGCCTCTGGCAAGACAATCTCTTGTAGGACAGTCTCAAACAGGTCGGTCTCTGGTAGGACAGTCTCTAGCAGGACAGTCTCTGGCAGGACAGTGTCTGTTAGGACAGTCTCTAGCAGGACAGTCTCTGGCAGGACAGTCCCTGGTAGGACAGTCTCTAGCAGGACAGTCTCTGGCAGGACATTCTCTGGTAGGACAGTCTCTAGCAGGACAGTCTCTGGTAGGACAGTCTCTAGCAGGACAGTCTCTAGCAGGACAGTCTCTGGCAGGATAGTCTCTGGCAGGTCAGTTTCTGGCACGACCATCTCTGGTAGGACAGTCTCTGGTAGCACAGTCTCTGGCAGGTCAGTTTCTAGCAGGACAGTCTCTAGCAGGACAGCCTCTGGCAAGACAATCTCTTGTAAGACATTCTCAAACAGGTCGGTCTCTGGTAGGACAGTCTCTCGCAGGACAGTCTCTGGCAGGACAGTGTCTGGTAGGACAGTCTCTAGCAGGACAGTCCCTGGCAGGACAGTCCCTGGTAGGACAGTCTCTAGCAGGAGAGTCTCTGGCAGGACATTCTCTGGTAGGACAGTCTCTAGCAGGACAGTCTCTGGTAGGACAGTCTCTAGCAGGACAGTCTCTAGCAGGTCAGTCTCTGGTAGACAGTCTCTAGCAGGACAGTCTCTAGCTGGACAGTCTCTAGCAGGACAGTCTCTGGCAGGACAGTCTCTGGCTGGACAGTCTCTTGCAGGACAGTCCCTGGCTGGACAGTCTCTGGAAGGACAGTCTCTGGCAGGACAGTCTCTAGCAGGACATTCTCTGGTAGGACAGTCTCTGGTAGGTCAGTCTCTAGCAGGACAGTCTCTGGTAGGACAGTCTCTAGCAGGTCAGTCTCTGGTAGGACAGTTTCTAGAAGGACAGTCTCTAGCAGGACAGTGTCTAGCAGGACAGTCTATAGCAGGACGGTCTCTGGTAGGACAGTGAATAGCAGGACAGTCTCTAGCAGGACAGTCTCTGGCAGGAGAGTCTCTGGTAGGACAGTCTCTGGTAGGACAGTCTCTAGCAGGACAGTCTCTGGTAGGACGGTCTCTAGCAGGACAGTCTCTAGCAGGACCTTCTCTAGCAGGACAGTTTCTATCTGGACAGCCTCTGCTCGGACAGTCTCTAGCAGGACAGTCTCTAGCAGGACAGTCTCTGGGAGGACTGTCGTTGGTATGTCAGTCTCTAGCAGGACAGACTCTGGCTGGACAGCCTCTAGCAGGACAGTCTCTAGCAGGACAGTCTCTGGTAGAACAGTCTCTAGCAGGACAGTCTCTAGTAGTTCAGTCTCTGGTAGGACAGTCTCTAGCAGGACAGTCTCTAGCAGGACAGTCTCTAGCAGGACAGTCTCTGGCAGGACTGTCTCTGGCTGGACAGTCTCTAGCAGGACAGTCTCTGGTAGGACAGTCTCTGGAATGTCAGTCTCTAGCAGGACAGACTCTGGCTGGACAGCCTCTAGCAGGTCATTCTCTAGCAGGACAGTCTCTTGTAGGACAGCCTTTGGCTGGACAGTCTCTAGTAGGACATTCTCTTGCAGGACCGTCTCTGGTAGGACAGTCTCTGGTAGGTCAGTCTCTAGCAGGACAATCTCAGGTAGGACAGTCTCTAGCAGGACAGTCTCAAGCAGGACAGTCTCTGGTAGGACAGTCTCTAGCAGGACAGTCTCTGGTAGGACAGTCTCTAGCAGGACAGTCTCTGGTAGGACAGTCTCTGGTAGGTCTGTCTCTAGCAGGACGTTCTCTGGTAGGACAGTTTCTGTCAGGACAGTCTCTAGCAGGACAGCCTCTGGCAGGACAGATTCTGGCAGGACCATCTCTGGTAGGACAGTCTTTAGCAGTACAGTCTCTAGCAGGACAGTCTCTGGCAGGACAGTCGCTGGTCGGACAGTCTCTGGCAGGGCAGTCTCTAGCAGGGCAGTCTCTGGCAGGATAGTCTCTGGTAGGACAGTCTCTCGCAGGACAGTCTTTGGCTGGATAATCTCTCGTAGGACAGTCTTTGGCTGGACAGTCTCTAGCAGGACAGTCTCTAGCAGGACAGACTCTAGCAGGTCAGTCTCTGATAGGTCAGTCTCTAGCAGGACAGTCTCTGGCAGTATAGTCTCTGGCAGGACAGTTTCTGGCACGACCATCTCTTGTAGGACAGTCTCTGGTAGCACAGTCTCTGGTAGGACAGTCTCTAGCAGGAGAGTCTCTGGTAGGACAGTCTCTAGCAGGATGGTCTCTAGCAGGTCAGTCTCTGGTAGGACAGTCTCTTGCCGGACGGTCTCTAGCAGGACAGTCTCTAGCAGGACAGTCTCTTGCAGAACAGTCTCTGGCTGGACAGTCTCTAGCAGGACAGTCTCTGGCTGGACAGTCTCTGGATGGACAGTCTGTAGCAGGACAGTCTCTAGCAGGTCAGTCTCTAGCAGTACAGTTTCTAGCTGGACAGCCTCTGATCGGACAGTCTCTAGCAGTACAGTCTCTAGCAAGACAGTCTCTAGCAGGTCAGTCTCTAGCAGGACAGTTTCTAGCTGGACAGCCTCTGATCGGACAGTCTCTAGCAGTACAGTCTCTTGCAAGACAGTCTCTTGCAGGACAGTCTCATGCAGGACAGTCTCTAGCAGCACAGTGTCTAGCAGGACAGTCTCTAGCAGGACAGGTCTCTGGCAGGACAGTCTCTGGTATGTCAGTCTCAAGCAGGACAGTCTCTAGCTGGACAGCCTCTAGCAGGACAGTCTCTTGCAGGACAGTCTCTGGTAGGACAGTCTTTGGCTGAACAGTCCCTAGCAGGACAGTTTTTGGCTGGACAGTCTCTCGCAGGACAGTCTTTGTCTGGACAGTCTCTAGTAGGACATTCTCTAGCAGGACAGTCCCTGGTAGTACAGTCTCTAGCAGGACAGTCTCTAGCAGGACCTTCTCTAGCAGGACAGTTTCTAGCTGGACAGCCTCTGCTCGGACAGTCTCTAGCAGGACAGTCTCTAGCAGGACAGTCTCTGGCAGGACAGCCTCTAGCAGGACAGTCTCTAGCAGGACAGTCTCTGGTAGAACAGTCTCTAGCAGGACAGTCTCTAGTAGTTCAGTCTCCGGTAGGACAGTCTCTAGCAGGACAGTCTCTAGCAGGACAGTCTCTAGCAGGACAGTCTCTGGCAGGACTGTCTCTGGCTGGACAGTCTCTAGCAGGACAGTCTCTGGCAGGACAGTCTCTGGAATGTCAGTCTCTAGCAGGACAGACTCTGGCTGGACAGCCTCTAGCAGGTCATTCTCTAGCATGACAGTCTCTTGTAGGACAGCCTTTGGCTGGACAGTCTCTAGTAGGACATTCTCTTGCAGGACCGTCTCTGGTAGGACAGTCTCTGGTAGGTCAGTCTCTAGCAGGACAATCTCAGGTAGGACAGTCTCTAGCAGGACAGTCTCAAGCAGGACAGTCTCTGGTAGGACAGTCTCTAGCAGGACAGTCTCTGGTAGGACAGTCTCTAGCAGGACAGTCTCTGGTAGGACAGTCTCTGGTAGGTCTGTCTCTAGCAGGACGGTCTCTGGTAGGACATTCTCTGTCAGGACAGTCTCTAGCAGGACAGCCTCTGGCAGGACAGATTCTGGCAGGACCATCTCTGGTAGGACAGTCTTTAGCAGTACAGTCTCTAGCAGGACAGTCTCTGGCAGGACAGTCGCTGGTCGGACAGTCTCTGGCAGGGCAGTCTCTAGCAGGGCAGTCTCTGGCAGGATAGCCTCTGGTAGGACAGTCTCTCGCAGGACAGTCTTTGGCTGGATAGTCTCTAGTAGGACAGTCTTTGGCTGGACAGTCTCTAGCAGGACAGTCTCTAGCAGGACAGACTCTAGCAGGTCAGTCTCTGATAGGTCAGTCTCTAGCAGGACAGTCTCTGGCAGTATAGTCTCTGGCAGGACAGATTCTGGCACGACCATCTCTTGTAGGACAGTCTCTGGTAGCACAGTCTCTGGTAGGACAGTCTCTCGCAGGAGAGTCTCTGGTAGGACAGTCTCTAGCAGGATGGTCTCTAGCAGGTCAGTCTCTGGTAGGACAGTCTCTTGCCGGACGGTCTCTAGCAGGACAGTCTCTAGCAGGACAGTCTCTGGCAGAACAGTCTCTGGCTGGACAGTCTCTAGCAGGACAGTCTCTGGCTGGACAGTCTCTGGATGGACAGTCTCTAGCAGGACAGTCTCTAGCAGGTCAGTCTCTAGCAGTACAGTCTCTAGCAAGACAGTCTCTGGCAGCTCAGTCTCTAGCAGGACAGTTTCTAGCTGGACAGCCTCTGATCGGACAGTCTCTAGCAGTACAGTCTCTTGCAAGACAGTCTCTTGCAGGACAGTCTCATGCAGGACAGTCTCTAGCAGCACAGTCTCTAGCAGGACAGTCTCTAGCAGGACAGGTCTCTGGCAGGACAGTCTCTGGTATGTCAGTCTCAAGCAGGACAGACTCTGGCTGGACAGCCTCTAGCAGGACAGTCTCTTGCAGGACAGTCTCTGGTAGGACAGTCTTTGGCTGAACAGTCCCTAGCAGGACAGTTTTTGGCTGGACAGTCTCTCGCAGGACAATCTTTGTCTGGACAGTCTCTAGTAGGACATTCTCTAGCAGGACAGTCTCTGGTAGGACAGTCTCTGGTAGGTCAGTCTCTAGCAGGACAGTGTCTGGTAGGACAGTCTCTAGCAGGACAGTGTCAACCAGGACAGTCTCTGGTAGGACAGTCTCTAGCAGGACAGTCTCTTGTAGGTCAGTCTCTGGTTGGTCAGTCTCTAGCAGGACGGTCTCTGGTAGGACAGTCTCTGTCACGACAGTCTCTAGCAGGACAGCCTCTGGCAGGACAGATTCTGGCAGGACCATCTCTGGTAGGACAGTCTCTAGCAGGACAGTCTCTAGCAGGACAGTCTCTGGCAGGACAGTCGCTGGTAGGACAGTCTCTGGCAGGACAGTCTCTAGCAGGGCAGTCTCTGGCAGGATAGTCTCTGGTAGGACAATCTCTCGCAGGACAGTTTTTGGCTGGATAGTCTCTAGTAGGACAGTCTTTGGCTGGACAGTCTCTAGCAGGACAGTCTCTAGCAGGACAGACTCTAGCAGGACAGTCTCTGATAGGTCAGTCTCTAGCAGGACAGTCTCTGTCAGTATAGTCTCTGGCTGGACAGTTTCTGGCACGACCATCTCTGGTAGGACAGTATCTGGTAGGACAGTCTCTAGCAGGACATTCTCTGGCAGGACATTCTCTGGTAGGACAGTCTCTATCAGGACAGTCTCTGGCAGGACATTCTCTGGTAGGACAGTCTCTAGCAGGACAGTCTCTGGTAGGACATTCTCTGTCAGGACAATCTCTAGCATGTCAATCTCTGGTAGACAGTCTCTAGCAGGACAGTCCCTAGCTGGACAGTCTCTAGCAGGACAGTCTCTGGCAGGACAGTCTCTGGCTGGACAGTCTCTGGAAGGACAGTCTCTGGCAGGACAGTCTCTAGTAGGACATTCTCTAGCAGGACATTCTCTGGTAGGACAGTCTCTGGTAGGTCAGTCTCTAGCAGGACAGTCTCTGGTAGGACAGTCTCTAGCAGGCAGTCTCTGGTAGGACAGTTTCTAGCAGGACAGTCTCTAGCAGGACAGTGTCTAATAGGACAGTCTATAGCAGGACGGTGTCTGGTAGGACAGTGAATAGCAGGACAGTCTCTAGCAGGACACTCTCTGGCAGGAGCTTCTCTGGTAGGACAGTCTCTGGTAGGACAGTCTCTGGCAGGACAGTCTCTGGCAGGACAGTCTCTAGCTGGAGAGTCTCTAGCAGGACAGTCTCTGGTAGGACAGTCTCTGGCACGTCAGTCTCTAGCAGGACAAACTTTGGCTGGACAGTCTCTAGCAGGACAGTCTCTAGCAGGACAGTCTCTGGTAGGACAGTCTTTGGCTGGACAGTCCCTAGCAGGACAGTTTTTTGCTGGACAGTCTCTCGCAGGACAGTCTTTGGCTGGACTGTCTCTAGTAGGACATTCTCTAGCAGGACAGTCTGTGGTAGGACAGTCTCTGGTAGGTCAGTCTCTAGCAGGACAGTCTCAAGCAGGACAGTCTCTGGTAGGACAGTCTCTAGCAGGACAGTCTCTGGTAGGACGGTCTCTGGTAGGTCAGTCTCTAGCAGCACAGTCTCAAGCAGGACAGTCTCTGTCAGGACTGTCTCTTGCAGGACAGCCTCTGGCAGGACGGTTTCTGGCTGGACCATCTCTGGTAGGACAGTCTGTGGTAGGACAGTCTCTGGCAGGACAGTCATTAGCAGGGCAGTCCCTGGCAGGATAGTCTCTGGTAGGACAGTCTCTCGCAGGACAGTCTTTGGCTGGACAGTCTCTAGTAGGACAGTCCTTGGCTGCACAGTCTCTAGCAGGACAGTCTCTAGCAGGAAGGATCTAGCAGGACAGTCTCTGATAGGTCAGTCTCTAGCAGGACAGTCTCTGGCAGGATAGTCTCTGGCAGGACAGTTTCTTGCACGACCATCTCTGGTAGGACAGTATCTGGTAGGACAGTCTCTGGCAGGTCAGTCTCTAGCAGGACAGTCTCTAGCAGGACAGTCTCTGGCAGGACAGTCTCTTGTAGGACAGTCTCTAACAGGTCAGTCTCTGGTAGGACAGTCTCTAGCAGGACAGTCTATGGCAGGACAGTGTCTGTTAGGACAGTCTCTGGCAGGACAGTCTCTGGAAGGACAGTCCCTGGTAGGACAGTCTCTAGCAGGACAGTCTCTGGCAGGACATTCTCTGGTAGGACAGTCTCTAGCAGGACAATCTCTGGTAGGACAGTCTCTAGCAGGACAGTCTCTAGCAGGTCAGTCTCTGGTAGACAGTCTCTAGCAGGACAGTCCCTAGCCGGACAGTCTCTAGCAGGACAGTCTCTGGCAGGACAGGCTCTGGCTGGACAGTCTCTAGCAGGACCGTCTCTGGCTGGACAGTCTCTGGAAGGACAGTCTCTGGCAGGACAGTCTCTAGTAGGACATTCTCTAGCAGGACATTCTCTGGTCGGACAGTCTCTGGTAGGTCAGTCTCTAGCAGGACAGTCTCTGGTAGGACAGTCTCTAGCAGGTCAGTCTCTGGTATTACAGTCTCTAGCAGGACAGTCTCTATCAGGTCACTCTCTGGTAGGACAGTTTCTAGCAGGACAGTCTCTAGCAGGACAGTGTCTAGCAGGACAGTCTATAGCAGGACGGTCTCTGGTAGGACAGTGAATAGCAGGACAGTCTCTAGCGGGACACTCTCTGTCAGGAGCGTCTCTGGTAGGACAGTCTGTGGTAGGACAGTCTCTGGCAGGACAGTCTCTTGCAGGACAGTCTCTAGCAGGACAGACTCTAGCAGGACAGTGTCTAGCAGGACAGTCTATAGCAGGACGGTCTCTGGTAGGACAGTGAATAGCAGGACAGTCTCTAGCGGGACACTCTCTGTCAGGAGCGTCTCTGGTAGGACAGTCTGTGGTAGGACAGTCTCTGGCAGGACAGTCTCTGGTAGGTCAGTCTCTAGCAGGACAAACTTTGGCTGGACAGTCTCTAGCAGGACAGTCTCTAGCAGGACACTCTCTGGTAGGACAGTCTTTGGCTGGACTGTCCCTAGCAGGACAGTTTTTTGCTGGATAGTCTGTCGCAGGACAGTCTTTGGCTGGACTGTCTCTAGCAGGACATTCTCTAGCAGGACAGTCTCTGGTAGGACAGTCTCTGGTAGGTCAGTCTCTAGCAGGACAGTCTCAAGCAGGACAGTCTCTGGTAGGACAGTCTCTAGCAGGTCAGTCTCTGGTAGGACAGTCTCTAGCGGGACAGTCTCTGGTAGGACAGTCTCTAGCAGGACAGTCTCTGGTAGGACAGTCTCTGTTAGGTCAGTCTCTAGCAGGACGGTCTCTGGTAGGACAGTTTCTGGCAGGACCATCTCTGGTAGGACAGTCTCTGGCAGGACAGTCTCTAGCAGGACAGTCTCTGGCAGGACAGTCTGTGGTAGGACAGTCTCTGGCAGGACAGTCACTAGCAGGGCAGTCCCTGGCAGGATAGTCTCTGGTAGGACAGTCTCTCGCAGGACAGTCTTTGGCTGGACAGTCTCTAGCAGGACAGTCTCTGGTAGGACAGTCTCTGGTCGGTCAGTCTCTAGCAGGAGAAAATTTGGTGGACAGTCTCTAGCAGGACAGTCTCTAGCAGGAACGTCTCTGGTAGGACAATCTTTGGCTGGACAGTCCCTAGCAGGACAGTTTTTTGCTGGACAGTCTCTCGCAGGACAGTCTTTGGCTGGACTGTCTCTAGTAGGACATTCTCTAGCAGGACAATCTCTGGTAGGACAGTCTCTGGTAGGTCAGTCTCTAGCAGGACAGTCGCAAGCAGGACAGTCTCTGGTAGGACAGTCTCTAGCAGGTCAGTCTCTGGTAGGACAGTCTCTAGCGGGACAGTCTCTGGTAGGACAGTCTCTAGCAGGACAGTCTCTGGTAGGACAGTCTCTCGCAGGACAGTCTTTGGCTGGACAGTCTCTAGTAGGACAGTCTTTGGCTGCAGTCTCTAGCAGGACAGTCTCTAACAGGACAGACTGTAGCAGGACAGTTTCTGATAGGTCAGTCTCTAGCAGGCCGGTCACTGTTAGGACCGTCTCTGTCAGGACAGTCTCTAGCAGGACAGCCTCTGGCAGGACAGTTTCTGGCAGGACCATCTCTGGTAGGACAGTCTCTAGCAGGACAGTCTCTGGCAGGACAGTCTCTGGCAGGAAAGTCTCTGGTAGTGCAGTCTCTGGCAGGACAGTCACTAGCAGGGCAATCCCTGGCAGGATAGTCTCTGGTAGGATAGTCTCTCGCTGGACAGTCTTTGGATGGACAGTCTCTAGTAGGACAGTCTTTGGCTGCACAGTCTCTAGCAGGACAGTCTCTAGCAGGACAGACTCTAGCAGGACAGTCTCTGATAGATCAGTCTCTAGCAGGACAGTGTCTGGCAGGATAGTCTCTGGCAGGTCAGTTTCTGGCACGACCATCTCTGGTAGGACAGTCTCTGGTAGGACAGTCTCTGGCAGGTCAGTCTCTAGCAGGACAGTCCCTAGCAGGACAGCCTCTGGCAAGACAATCTCTTGTAGCACAGTCTCTAACAGGTCGGTCTCTGGTAGGACAGTCTCTAGCAGGACAGTCTCTGGCAGGACAGTGTCTGGTAGGACAGTCTCTAGCAGGACAGTCTCTGGCAGGACAGTCCCTGTTAGGAAAGTCTCTAGTAGTACCGTCTCTAACAGGTCAGTCTCTGGTAGGACAGTCTCTAGCAGGACAGTCTCTGGCAGGAAAGTGTCTGGTAGGACAGTCTCTTGCAGGATAGTCTGTGGTAGGACAGTCCCTGGTAGCACAGTCTCTGGCAGGACATTCTCTGGTAGGACAGTGAATAGCAGGACAGTGAATAGCAGGACAGTCTCTGGTAGGACATCTCTAGCAGGACAGTCTCTGGCAGGACAGTCTCTGGCTGGACAGTCTCTAGCAGGACAGTCTCTGGCTGGACTGTCTCTGGAAGGACAGTCTCTGGCATGACAGTCTCTAGTAGGACATTCTCTAGCAGGACAGTCTCTGGTAGGACAGTCTCTGGTAGGTCATTCTCTAGCAGGACAGTCTCTGGTACGACAGTCTCTAGCAGGACTGTCTCATGCAGGACATTCTCTTGTAGGACAGTCTCTAGCCGGACAGTCTCTCGTAGGACAGTCCCTAGTAGGACACTCTCTGGTAGGACAGTCTCTGGTAGGTCAGTCTCCAGCAGGACAGTCTCTGGTAGGACAGTCTCTGGCTGGTCAGTGTCTAGCAGGACAGTCTCTGGTAGGACAGTCTCTGGGAGGACAGTCTCTCGCAGGACAGTCTCTAGCAGGACAGTCTCTAGCAGGACGGTTTCTAGCAGGACAGCCTCTGATCGGACAATCTCTAGCAGGACAGTCTCTCGCAGGACAGTCTGTAGCAGGACAGTCTCTGGCAGGATTTTCTCTGGTAGGTCCGTCTCTAGCAGGACAGTCTCTTGCAGGACATTCTTTGGCTGGACAGTCTCTAGCAGGACAGTCTCTAGCAGGACAGACTCTAGCAGGACAGTCTCTGGTAGGTCAGTCTCTAGCAGGACAGTCTCTGGCAGCATAGTGTCCTGCAGGACAGTTTCTGGCAGGACCATCTCTGGTAGGACAGTCTCTGGCAGGTCAGTCTCTGGTAGGAAAGTCTCTAGCAGGACAGTCTCTGGCAGGACTGTGTCTGGTAGGACAGTCTCTAGCAGGACAGTATCTGGCTGGACATTCTCTGGTAGCACAGTCTCTGGTAGGACAGTGAATAGCAGGACAATCTCTAGCAGGACAGTCTCTGGTAGGACATTCTCTAGCAGGGCAGTCTCTACCAGGTCAGTCTCTGGTAGGACAGTCTCTAGCAGGTCAGTCTCTAGCAGGACAGTCTCTGGCAGGACAGTCCCTGGTAGGGCAGTCTCTAGCAGGACAGTCTCTGGCAGGACATTCTCTGGTAGGACAGTCTCTGGTAGGACAGTGAATAGCAGGACAGTCTCTAGCGGGACAGTCTCTGGTAGGACAGTCTCAAGCCGGACAGTCTCTGGTAGGACAGTCTCTAGCAGGACAGTCTCTAGCAGTTCAGTCTCTGGTAGGACAGTCTCTAGCAGGACAGTCTCTAGCAGGACAGTCTTTAGCAGGACAGTCTCTGGCAGGACAGTCTCTGGCTGTACAGTCTCTAGCAGGACAGTCTCTTGGAGGATAGTCTCTGGTAGGACAGTCTCTCGCAGGACAGTCTTTGGCTGGACAGTCTCTAGCAGGACAGTCTCTAGCAGGACAGACTCTAGCAGGACAGTCTCTGGTAGGTCAGTCTCTAGCAGGACAGTCTCTGGCAGGATAGTCTCCTGCAGGACTGTTTCTGGCAGGACCATCTCTGGTAGGACAGTCTCTGGCAGGTCAGTCTCTGGTAGGACAGTCTCTAGCAGGACAGTCTCTGGCAGGACAGTGTCTGGTAGGACAGTCTCTAGCAGGACAGTCTCTGGCAGGACAGTCCCTGGTAGGACAGTCTCTCGCAGGACAGTCTTTGGCTGGATAGTCTCTAGTAGGACAGTCCTTGGTTGGACAGTCTCTAGCAGGACAGTCTCTAGCTGGACAGACTGTACCAGGACAGTCTCTGATAGGTCAGTCTCTAGCAGGACAGTCTCTGGCAGGATAGTCTCTGGCAGGACAGTTTCTGGCACGACCATCTCTAGTAGGACAGTCTCTGGTAGGACAGTCTCTGGTAGGACAGTCTCTGGCAGGACAGTCTCTAGTAGGACATTCTCTAGCAGGACATTCTCTGGTACGTCAGTCTCTGCTAGGTCAGTCTCTAGCAGGACAGTCTCTGGTAGGACAGTCTCTAGCTGGTCAGTCTCTGGTATTACAGTCTCTAGCAGGACAGTCTATAGCAGGACGGTCTCTGGTAGGACAGTGAATAGCAGGACAGTCTCTAGCAGGACACTCTCTGGCAGGAGCGTCTCTGGTAGGACAGTCTCTGGTAGGACAGTCTCTGGCAGGACAGTCTCTTGCAGGACAGTCTCTAGCAGGACAGTCTCTAGCAGGACAGTCTCTGGTAGGACAGTCTCTGGTAGGTCAGTCTCTAGCAGGAGAAACTTTGGTGGACAGTCTCTAGCAGGACAGTCTCTAGCAGGAACGTCTCTGGTAGGACAATCTTTGGCTGGACAGTCCCTAGCTGGACAGTTTTTTGCTGGACAGTCTCTCGCAGGACAGTCTTTGGCTGGACTGTCTCTAGTAGGACATTCTCTAGCAGGACAATCTCTGGTAGGACAGTCTCTGGTAGGTCAGTCTCTAGCAGGACAGTCTCAAGCAGGGCAGTCTCTGGTAGGACAGTCTCTAGCAGGTCAGTCTCTGGTAGGACAGTCTCTAGCGGGACAGTCTCTGGTAGGACAGTCTCTAGCAGGACAGTCTCTGGTAGGACAGTCTCTGGTAGGTCAGTCTCTAGCAGGACAGTCTCTGGCAGCATAGTGTCCTGCAGGACAGTTTCTGGCAGGACCATCTCTGGTAGGACAGTCTCTGGCAGGTCAGTCTCTGGTAGGAAAGTCTCTAGCAGGACAGTCTCTGGCAGGACTGTGTCTGGTAGGACAGTCTCTAGCAGGACAGTCTCTGGCAGGACATTCTCTGGTAGCACAGTCTCTGGTAGGACAGTGAATAGCAGGACAATCTCTAGCAGGACAGTCTCTGGTAGGACATTCTCTAGCAGGGCAGTCTCTACCAGGTCAGTCTCTGGTAGGACAGTCTCTAGCAGGTCAGTCTCTAGCAGGACAGTCTCTGGCAGGACAGTCCCTGGTAGGGCAGTCTCTAGCAGGACAGTCTCTGGCAGGACATTCTCTGGTAGGACAGTCTCTGGTAGGACAGTGAATAGCAGGACAGTCTCTAGCGGGACAGTCTCTGGTAGGACAGTCTCAAGCCGGACAGTCTCTGGTAGGACAGTCTCTAGCAGGACAGTCTCTAGCAGTTCAGTCTCTGGTAGGACAGTCTCTAGCAGGACAGTCTCTAGCAGGACAGTCTTTAGCAGGACAGTCTCTGGCAGGACAGTCTCTGGCTGTACAGTCTCTAGCAGGACAGTCTCTTGGAGGATAGTCTCTGGTAGGACAGTCTCTCGCAAGACAGTCTTTGGCTGGACAGTCTCTAGCAGGACAGTCTCTAGCAGGACAGACTCTAGCAGGACAGTCTCTGGTAGGTCAGTCTCTAGCAGGACAGTCTCTGGCAGGATAGTCTCCTGCAGGACTGTTTCTGGCAGGACCATCTCTGGTAGGACAGTCTCTGGCAGGTCAGTCTCTGGTAGGACAGTCTCTAGCAGGACAGTCTCTGGCAGGACAGTGTCTGGTAGGACAGTCTCTAGCAGGACAGTCTCTGGCAGGACAGTCCCTGGTAGGACAGTCTCTCGCAGGACAGTCTTTGGCTGGATAGTCTCTAGTAGGACAGTCCTTGGTTGGACAGTCTCTAGCAAGACAGTCTCTAGCTGGACAGACTGTACCAGGACAGTCTCTGATAGGTCAGTCTCTAGCAGGACAGTCTCTGGCAGGATAGTCTCTGGCAGGACAGTTTCTGGCACGACCATCTCTAGTAGGACAGTCTCTGGTAGGACAGTCTCTGGTAGGACAGTCTCTGGCAGGACAGTCTCTAGTAGGACATTCTCTAGCAGGACATTCTCTGGTACGTCAGTCTCTGCTAGGTCAGTCTCTAGCAGGACAGTCTCTGGTAGGACAGTCTCTAGCTGGTCAGTCTCTGGTATTACAGTCTCTAGCGGGACAGTCTATAGCAGGACGGTCTCTGGTAGGACAGTGAATAGCAGGACAGTCTCTAGCAGGACACTCTCTGGCAGGAGCGTCTCTGGTAGGACAGTCTCTGGTAGGACAGTCTCTGGCAGGACAGTCCCTTGCAGGACAGTCTCTAGCAGGACAGTCTCTAGCAGGACAGTCTCTGGTAGGACAGTCTCTGGTAGGTCAGTCTCTAGCAGGAGAAACTTTGGTGGACAGTCTCTAGCAGGACAGTCTCTAGCAGGAACGTCTCTGGTAGGACAATCTTTGGCTGGACAGTCCCTAGCAGGACAGTTTTTTGCTGGACAGTCTCTCGCAGGACAGTCTTTGGCTGGACTGTCTCTAGTAGGACATTCTCTAGCAGGACAATCTCTGGTAGGACAGTCTCTGGTAGGTCAGTCTCTAGCAGGACAGTCTCTGGCAGGATAGTCTCTGGCAGAACAGTTTCTGTCACGACCATTTCTAGTAGGACAGTCTCTGGTAGGACAGTCTCTGGTAGGACAGTCTCTGGCAGGACAGTCTCTAGTAGGACATTCTCTAGCAGGACATTCTCTGGTACGTCAGTCTCTGCTAGGTCAGTCTCTAGCAGGACAGTCTCTGGTAGGACAGTCTCTAGCTGGTCAGTCTCTGGTATTACAGTCTCTAGCAGGACAGTCTATAGCAGGACGGTCTCTGGTAGGACAGTGAATAGCAGGACAGTCTCTAGCAGGACACTCTCTGGCAGGAGCGTCTCTGGTAGGACAGTCTCTGGTAGGACAGTCTCTGGCAGGACAGTCTCTTGCAGGACAGTCTCTAGCAGGACAGTCTCTAGCAGGACAGTCTCTGGTAGGACAGTCTCTGGTAGGTCAGTCTCTAGCAGGACAAACTTTGGTGGACAGTCTCTAGCAGGACAGTCTCTAGCAGGAACGTCTCTGGTAGGACAGTCTTTGGCTGGACAGTCCCTAGCAGGACAGTTTTTTGCTGGACAGTCTCTGGCAGGACAGTCTTTGGCTGGACTGTCTCTAGTAGGACATTCTCTAGCAGGACAATCTCTGGTAGGACAGTCTCTGGTAGGTCAGTCTCTAGCAGGACAGTCTCAAGCAGGACAGTCTCTGGTAGGACAGTCTCTAGCAGGTCAGTCTCTGGTAGGACAGTCTCTAGCGGGACAGTCTCTGGTAGGACAGTCTCTAGCAGGACAGTCTCTAGCAGTTCAGTCTCTGGTAGGACAGTCTCTAGCAGGTCAGTCTCTGGTAGGACAGTCTCTAGCGGGACAGTCTCTGGTAGGACAGTCTCTGGCAGGACAGTCTCTTGCAGGACAGTCTCTAGCAGGACAGTCTCTAGCAGGACAGTCTCTGGTAGGACAGTCTCTGGTAGGTCAGTCTCTAGCAGGAGAAACTTTGGTGGACAGTCTCTAGCAGGACAGTCTCTAGCAGGAACGTCTCTGGTAGGACAATCTTTGGCTGGACAGTCCCTAGCTGGACAGTTTTTTGCTGGACAGTCTCTCGCAGGACAGTCTTTGGCTGGACTGTCTCTAGTAGGACATTCTCTAGCAGGACAATCTCTGGTAGGACAGTCTCTGGTAGGTCAGTCTCTAGCAGGACAGTCTCAAGCAGGGCAGTCTCTGGTAGGACAGTCTCTAGCAGGTCAGTCTCTGGTAGGACAGTCTCTAGCGGGACAGTCTCTGGTAGGACAGTCTCTAGCAGGACAGTCTCTGGTAGGACAGTCTCTGGTAGGTCAGTCTCTAGCAGGACAGTCTCTGGCAGCATAGTGTCCTGCAGGACAGTTTCTGGCAGGACCATCTCTGGTAGGACAGTCTCTGGCAGGTCAGTCTCTGGTAGGAAAG